>NC_071277.1:19557323-19682323 GCF_023375685.1 Ictalurus furcatus | reverse complement strand
TGTGTGAGAGAGAAAGAGAAATGTGAGAGAGGGAGAGAGCGAGGGAGAGAATCAGAGAGAGAGAGAGAGTCACCTCAGGCTTCATCTCAAGTCCCCTCCATCCCTCCATCCCATCTCCCCACCCACCCACAGCCCCTCTGTCTCTTTTTCTCACACCGAGCGCGAGAGGAAAGACGACTCTCCGTGCGTACCTGAACAATCCGAGCCTCCACACAGAAGCGGGAAGCTCTCGCTGGCGTTTATTATTCCGCGCTGTGCGTGAAGGCGTGAAGGAGCCGCAGCCCCGCGCGAGCACTCGCAGCCACGGTCTCGTGAGGACGGAAAGCTCTCGACGGCAGATTTGGAACGACTCCGGGGTTTGTTCTTCCTGCGCTCGTCTGCTTCTGTCTTACTCTTCTTATATCGCACCAGAGACTCGTGAGAATCAGAGCCACGTCCTGCGCTGGCCTCGGAACGCGTCGGGGATGTTTAATCCCCTCCTTTCTCATCCCTCGGAGCAGCTTGCGCTCGGACCCGCTCTGCCTCCTGCTCTCTCCGACTGACATCCGCACAGAAGCGCGCGCTCGTCGGCTCAATCCTAACGCTGCCTTCACGCGCTCGATCCGGTTTCGCTACATCATTACACCAAATGCTTTGCATTCACGTACGCCGTGTTAACGCTCCCGGCGCAAGACTAATCATGCTCGTAGCGTACTAAACGCTCGCCTTTCCTTCGCAATAATCAAAATCGCAAAGTTTAGCAACGAATCGTTTACGAGCCTACAGAAACGCTGACGTTTCACGACATGGCGAAACTCGCAGAAGTTCAGTTAGCGATCGACGCTAACCTTAGCGACGTCGCCATGCAAAGTCTTTTCTTAGTCGTTTTCCAAGACTTCTGAGAGAAACGTTGACATTCCGGACGGTTTCGTCTTATCTGCTCTGTCGCCGTGCCTTTAGCAAAATCGTTAGTCTCAGGCATAACCTAGCTCATGCTTGGCATCCATATTTCATAGTTGCCTAGCAACAGAGTTCTCCCTTTGCGTTAACGCGTGCCCGCCGTTATTAGCAAAAATCGAATTAAACCGTCAAGTTCATTTGAACGCAGCGATCGTAGTTACGGCTCGGGGACGTCCGGGCTCCACTCGCGTGAAGGCGGCGTTAGCTTGAAGCTAACCTGTTTTTCAGAATACCTGTAGAAGTTTTATTTTATTTTTTTACTCGGATACATTACGGAAATCCGTTAAGAACTGTTTAGAAAAGTGTTAAGTGTTAAGACAGACGTTTTTTTTTTTTTTTTTAAAATTGATTGGAAGCTTAACCATGGGAGAATCTGGTCAAAAATTCGTCAGAAGGGATGCGGCGCAGCCGGAGGACTGGCGGAGAGCTCGCGGGCGGGAAAGCAGGGCGGGGTCGAGCACGAGAGAAACTGAAGACGGAATACGGAGGACTGATGCGCACTTCCGCTAAAATTGACAACGTTCGACTATAACATTTTGGAATAACTATCCGAAATAACATCTTTTTTAAAAAATTTTTTTATACATATATATGATGCACTTACTTTTCTATAATGTTAAGATATAACGTAAACATATAGCACTTAAGCAAGCTCCTACAGTAGGCGTTTTTGTAGTTAGCGTACTCTTACGTGCTTAAGTAGTTAGCATACAGTTGATGTTAGCATACGCTTACGTACTCTTACACTTGTATGTAGTTAGCATACTCTTACAATCTTGTGTTGTTAGCTTACAATTACACTATTATGTATTTACACTCTTATGTAGTTAGCATACGCTTAGCATACTCTTACACGCTTATGTTGTTAGCATACACTTACACTCTTATGTAGTTACACACTTATGTAGTTAGCATACGCTTAGCATACTCTTACACGCTTATGTTGTTAGCATAGACTTAGCATACTTTTACACACTTATGTATTTAGCACACTCTTATAGTCATATGTATTTGAGATACTCTTACACTCTTATGTATTTAGCATACTTTTCAAAAATAATTAGCGTACATAGCCTAACCCGATGTACTCTTTCTACATGTAGAATAAGCGCTAGCCTTACCGATTATATATAAAGTTTATGTACTTATAAAATGAACTTACATTTAAACTCATAGGCCGTTTCATTGAGAAGTTTATCTGCTTTGTTTACAGTTCAAAGACCCAGGCATTTTCCCTCACTAGTTAAGGACTTAGCGTCAGCACGTCAGTTCACCTAGTGACCTGGCCAGGAAGTTCTCGAGGTAGCACTCAATGAGAATGGTTTAACGGATGAATACCTTGTCGTCTGTGACAATACGGTGCGTAATTAAGCGTTTATTAAGCATTTAGTATCTTATTTATTCCCGATATATATGGCGTCGTAATTCACTGCGTAGAAGCAGACACACACACCGACGCTAAGCGATTACACGGTCGAACATGACGGACAGATCTAGCGGAGCGTTAAGCGCACTGAAGGAATGCGACCGGAATAAAAACTCAAACCGAGTCAGGGTTCAAGACGTCGAGACACCTGGAGTAAACACTCACGGCGGTGCTCCGAGGAGGACTGAAGGACTCGTTTGCAAGGACTGAGGACTTCAGCAACATTTCTGCTGTAGGTAGGAATCCAGCGCCTTGTTAATACGCGTTCGCCCTCGTATCGTCCGTCACCGCTGTTTTCTTTGTCACCTTTTTTTTCACTTTTATGATTTCTAAAACGACATTTGTTCTAATCACAAAGTTTCGTAATGCCGAGTTGTACAGAAAACCTGATCCAGCTGTCATTGGGAGTCTTGAATGCTAGTCCTCGTACATGTTAGCAGCTGTTGCTAATTACTAAGGTATAATGGAAACAGGTAAAAAAACAACAACAAAAAAAACCTGTGCCATATGGTGGATATGGTGAGGTGTTCTACGAGGAGACGTTTATCTAACATTTACGGAAGGAGACTCCAGTGTCAGTACTTTAAGTTTCCTGACTCTGAGGAGTTTACGCTTTGCGGTTTCTCGTTAAAATGAGAACGCTCTGTTTTTGTTTTTGTTTGTTTGTTTGTTTGTTTGTTTGTTGCCTGGTGTAGGAACGATCATTTGCAGCTCATTCGAGCGTTTTTGACAGGAACTACGCTTGCTCATGCCACCTCACTGTTAATTCCTTCCTTACGTATAACTTTGTGTATATAACGCTCGGACAGTTTGAGGAGCTAGCGTTGCTAATTGTTGCATACGAGCTAGATTTCATAAGCGGAAACATTAAAAAAAAGAAGTCCGCTCAGTTGGAGACCGTTACAGACTTTCTGGCTTTAATGTATAGAGTATAGAGAATATGTGATTATTTTCCTGATGCCGTCTGGTTTAAAACACCTAAACATCATCAAAATGGATGGGAACTTGATTTGTTCGAAACAGTCATTATCCAGATTCTCCTGATTACACACCACACAACACTCCGTCTTCCTCTTCTGTTCTTCTCTCTCTCTCTCTCTCTCTCTGTCTCTCTCTGTCTCTTTCTCTCTCTCTCTCTCTCTGTCTCTCTCTCTCTCTCACTCTCTCTCTGTCTGTCTCTCTCTCTCTCTCTGTCTCTCTCTCTCTCACTCTCTCTCTCTCTCTCGCTCTCTCTCTCACTCACTCTCCCTCTCTCTGTCTCTCTCTCTCGCTCTCTCTCTGTCTCTCTCTTTCTCACTCTCTCACTCTCCCTCTCTCACTCTCTCTGTCTCTTTTTCTCGCTCTCTCTCTGTCTCTCACTCTCTCTCTCTGTCTCTCTCTCACTCTCTCTCGCTCTCTCTCTCTCACTCACTCTCTCTCTCTCTCTCTCTCTCTCGCTCTCTCTCTCTCACTCTCTCTCTCTCTCTCTCTCTCTCTCTCTCTCTCTCTCGCTGTAAAGGAGTAAGCTGGGAGCCGTTACCACCCACACACTTCAGCTTCAGCTTGCAGCCTGATAGCAGATTTACATTGAGAATGAAAAAGTGCACACACACACACACACACACACACACACACACACACACACACACACACACTCCCTCCCACTCCTCTCCTCTCAAAACACATGCGCATACTCTCACTCTTCTTCTGTACAAGAGCACTCCGGTGTGCAGCATTAAACACACACACACACACACTACACTGCTATCAAAAGATTTATCTTTCCTGGAACATTGTTCTCTCGTTCTATTCTTTACACCGCCGAAACAGATACACAAAGCGTGTGGCATCGCTTATTTCATATCGACTCTGACCGCACTGAGCCAACACAAGCACAGCGTCGGTTACTTACACCGGCTTTAATACGTGTACTCTGTGTGTGTGTGTGTGTGTGTGTGTGTGTGTGTGTTTTTAAAGAAAAAATGAGATTTCAACATTTCTTCCTTCTGTTCTGTCTCCGTAACTCAAATGTGAGGTAACCGGGGAAAACGTTGCCATGGCAACCCAAAAACGAGGCTGGATCTGGATGTGTATCAGAAGGGACTCGAGTGAGAAACTGAAATAAATAGATCTGCCAAGCGCTTTTGTTTTGTTTTGTTTTGTTTTTCATTTAAATCATTTAAAAATGTAAATGATTAAATCCAGCGATTGTTATGGTTACGATCACGTCGATTATCACATCATGAGCTTGATGTGGCTGGCAGAAGGGAGCACAGAATGGACACACCACTAAGTGTGTGTGTGTGTGTGTGTGTGTGTGTGTGAGAGAGAGAGAGAGAGAGACAGAGAGAGAGATAGACAGAGAAAGAGAGACAGAGGGAGAGAGAAAGAGACAGACAGAGATAGACAGAGAGAAAGAGAGAGAGACAGAGAGAGAGAGAGATAGACAGAGAGAAAGAAACAGAGAGAGAGAGAGACAGAGGGGGAGAGAGAGCAAGACAGAGAGAGAGCGAGACAGAGAGAGAGACAGAGAGAGAAATGTGTATAAATATGTAAATTCCATTGCTCCTTGTAGGTGATTACAGTTATATCTAATTTGTGAAAGACTCTTACTACTCATTGTCTTCGATATATCAGACATTTCCCACTGGCCCGAGCGTTTCTTATATCCAAGGATATTTTCACAAAACACTAATTATGTTCAATGTTGTCATGAGTGCTCGCAATTATAATAGAATGAGGCATTATTTTTGGTAATACAGGGTGAAGTGGCGCGAGGCATTGAAGAGAAAGAAAACGTCTCGATGAAGAATCCTCTCGGCCTCACCAGTCAGATTAAAAAGAACATAATAATACTAACACTAAGGTTAAAGTCCCTATGAAGCGCCTCGAAATACGCAGCATAATTCGATGTGTCGATGTCATTTCCTCTGAAACAGGAAGTCAGGGCGGGACATGACACAGTAGCTCCTCCTTTTTATAAAATAAAAATAGCCAATAGTGTTTAGCTTACCTCACAACCGCGGGCTAAGCCGTACTTCACAGTTAGTACCACGGGTTTTTATAACGTTGGTGGCGGGACACTATCGAGCGTTTGATTGGACAGAAAATCTGATGAGAAGTGCCGAACGATGTCATCGAAACTGCTGATCTGTATCGGCGGTAGAGAGACAGACTGTACATTTCGAACGCGTATATATCTTCTAAATGCGAATTTTGTCGCACACTAGCGTATAGAGAACCTTCAACGCCGACGTATACGTACGATGTATACGTCGTACGTATACGTACGACGTACTAAAAGCCGCGAAAGTTCACATCTGCTTTCAGGGGGACGTTAATAGATTGTGTTGTTGGTAAGTCTTTGTGGTATAAAAGGAATAAAGACACTTTGAGACATGGCGTTTTGGGAAAGTCGTCCACGTCGGGGTCGTACTGTAACCATAACTCAGCGATAGTTTCATCGCAGCGCTGCTTCATGGATTATTTTCCTAAAACAGCTTCATTTCTCTCATAACACAGAGACCTGCCAATAAATACAGTTGTGTTTATGTGAGAACTTTTTATCCGTTTCTAGTTACCTTTAACGCCACGGAACATCCGTGAAGCAAGTTAGTTCCTGTCCTCGCTTACGTTTCAGCAGATAGAATCATTTCTTGAAGTTAATAAGACAAAATGGACCCGCCGCTTGTCACGTTACCAAGAAACCGCGTCAGAGAAAGAAACCGTCAGCTCCTTTGTCCTGAAGATGAAAGTTACAGCGTTACAGATTCTATGTTTTTCCTTATAAACACAGTTTATAGTTTTCTGATTAGACTTAGATTTTTTTAGACTCTCTACCATCCCTGTGAATGAGCTGTTACTATAGAAACAAGTGCAAGCAGTTCTAGGATTTGAAACCACAGCCTAAGTCTAAAATAAACACATACACACACACACACAGAAAACAAACCCTGTGAAACTGACATGGAGGGCATATTACTTCTTTGTCAATGGGAAATCTATAGAGGTTAATAGCAAGTCATTTAAATTCTTGTGGATTCAGAGTAGTGCTTCATTCAGGGCATAAAGTATTGTTGTGGACCGCCTACTTTGTGTGGGCTGAGTGTGGAAGGGTACGGTGTGGAAGGGTACGGTGTGGTAAGGTACGGTGTGGAAGGTGGAGTGTGGAAGGGTACAGTGTGGAAAGGTACGGTGTGGAAGGGTACGGTGTGGAAGGTGGAGTGTGGAAGGGTAAGTTGTGGAAGTGTGGAAGGGTACGTTGTGGAAGGTGGAGTGTGGAAGGGTACGATGTGGAAGGTGGAGTGTGGAAGGGTACAGTGTGGAAGGTGGAGTGTGGAAGGGTAAGTTGTGGAAGTGTGGAAGGGTACATTGTGGAAGGTGGAGTGTGGAAGGGTACGATGTGGAAGGGTACGGTGTGGTAAGGTACGGTGTGGAAGGGTACAGTGTGGAAAGGTACGGTGTGGAAGGGTACGGTGTGGAAGGTGGAGTGTGGAAGGGTAAGTTGTGGAAGTGTGGAAGGGTACGTTGTGGAAGGTGGAGTGTGGAAGGGTACGATGTGGAAGGTGGAGTGTGGAAGGGTACAGTGTGGAAGGTGGAGTGTGGAAGGGTAAGTTGTGGAAGTGTGGAAGGGTATGTTGTGGAAGGTGGAGTGTGGAAGGGTACGGTGTGGAAGGGTACGGTGTGGAAGGTGGAGTGTGGAAGGGTACGGTGTGGAAGGGTACGTTCTGGAAGGTGGAGTGTGGAAGGGTACGGTGTGGAAGGTGGAGTGTGGAAGGGTACGGTGTGGAAGGGTACGGTGTGGAAGGTGGAGTGTGGAAGGGTACGGTGTGGAAGGTGGAGTGTGGAAGGGTACGGTGTGGAAGGGTACGTTCTGGAAGGTGGAGTGTGGAAGGGTACGGTGTGGAAGGTGGAGTGTGGAAGGGCACGGTGTGGAAGGGTACGGTGTGGAAGGTGGAGTGTGGAAGGGTACGGTGTGGAAGGTGGAGTGTGGAAGGGTACGGTGTGGAAGGTGGAGTGTGGAAGGGTACGGTGTGGAAGGGTACGGTGTGGAAGGTGGAGTGTGGAAGGGTACGGTGTGGAAGGTGGAGTATGGAAGGGTACGGTGTGGAAGGTGGAGTGTGGAAGGGTACGGTGTGGAAGGTGGAGTGTGGAAGGGTACGGTGTGGAAGGGTACGGTGTGGAAGGGTACGGTGTGGAAGGTGGAGTGTGGAAGGGTACGGTGTGGAAGGTGGAGTGTGGAAGGGTACGGTGTGGAAGGGTACGGTGTGGAAGGTGGAGTGTGGAAGGGTACGGTGTGGAAGGTGGAGTGTGGAAGGGTACGGTGTGGAAGGGTACGGTGTGGAAGGTGGAGTGTGGAAGGGTACGGTGTGGAAGGTGGAGTGTGGAAGGGTACGGTGTGGAAGGTGGAGTGTGGAAGGGTACGGTGTGGAAGGTGGAGTGTGGAAGGGTACGGTGTGGAAGGTGGAGTGTGGAAGGGTACGGTGTGGAAGGGTACGGTGTGGAAGGGTACGGTGTGGAAGGTGGAGTGTGGAAGGGTACAGTGTGGAAGGTGGAGTGTGGAAGGGTACGGTGTGGAAGGTGGAGTGTGGAAGGGTACGGTGTGGAAGGTGGAGTGTGGAAGGGTACGGTGTGGAAGGTGGAGTGTGGAAGGGTACGGTGTGGAAGGGTACGGTGTGGAAGGTGGAGTGTGGAAGGGTACGGTGTAGAAGGTGGAGTGTGGAAGGGTACAGTGTGGAAGGGTACGGTGAGGAAGGTGGAGTGTGGAAGGGTACGGTGTGGAAGGGTACGGTGTGGAAGGTGGAGTGTGGAAGGGTACGGTGTGGAAGGGTACGGTGTGGAAGGTGGAGTGTGGAAGGGTACGGTGTGGAAGGTGGAGTGTGGAAGGGTACGGTGTGGAAGGTGGAGTGTGGAAGGGTACGGTGTGGAAGGGTACGGTGTGGAAGGTGGAGTGTGGAAGGGTACGGTGTGGAAGGTGGAGTGTGGAAGGGTACGGTGTGGAAGGTGGAGTGTGGAAGGGTACGGTGTGGAAGGTGGAGTGTGGAAGGGTACGGTGTGGAAGGTGGAGTGTGGAAGGGTACGGTGTGGAAGGGTACGGTGTGGAAGGTGGAGTGTGGAAGGGTACGGTGTGGAAGGTGGAGTGTGGAAGGGTACGGTGTGGAAGGTGGAGTGTGGAAGGGTACGGTGTGGAAGGTGGAGTGTGGAAGGGTACGGTGTGGAAGGTGGAGTGTGGAAGGGTACGGTGTGGAAGGTGGAGTGTGGAAGGGTACGGTGTGGAAGGTGGAGTGTGGAAGGGTACGGTGTGGAAGGGTACGGTGTGGAAGGTGGAGTGTGGAAGGGTACGGTGTGGAAGGTGGAGTGTGGAAGGGTACGGTGTGGAAGGTGGAGTGTGGAAGGGTACGGTGTGGAAGGTGGAGTGTGGAAGGGTACGGTGTGGAAGGTGGAGTGTGGAAGGGTACGGTGTGGAAGGTGGAGTGTGGAAGGGTACGGTGTGGAAGGTGGAGTGTGGAAGGGTACGGTGTGGAAGGTGGAGTGTGGAAGGGTACGGTGTGGAAGGTGGAGTGTGGAAGGGTACGGTGTGGAAGGTGGAGTGTGGAAGGGTACGGTGTGGAAGGTGGAGTGTGGAAGGGTACGGTGTGGAAGGTGGAGTGTGGAAGGGTACGGCCACCCAGAGATTTGTCCTGATTCTTGATTCATGCATGTCTTTTCCACCTGCTTTGGTACATGGAGGACCTCAGGCTCTACGTTCCCGAGACCAACTGCTGCTTTAGTTTTGGCCGAACTACTCTACAAACACAAATCCCAGCATTTCACAGCTAAACACCCCCCCCCCATAAATAAATAAACAAACAAACAAAATGATGAAACTATTGTGCTTCTCTCGAGCTATTAGATAATAATATTATCCAGCATCCTCTCTAGGGACGAACTTTATCGTGGTGCTTAAATTTTCAGACCATTGGGTCATCGAGCGTTATAAAAGCCGACTGCTTAATTAAAGCGAGATTAGAAGGACTGCACGCAAGCTTTAATCCTAACGAGTGAAAAAAAATATAATTTTCTGTATGTTTACCCCGTTTTCTCCCAATTTAGTCTCTCTCCCACGTACTCATTCTCCAATTAAAGGACGGTTAAGGCTGAGATGTTCTTCCTTCGAGACACTGGAAGACGTGCAGGACAAGTCATCTCGGTTTGAATGCTAGGAAAACGTCTTCCTGGTGAAATATCTTGAGGTCCAATTGCTTTAAAGGTGTCTAGTTAAAGACTGGAAGTCTGATTGTGTTTTTGTAAGCTGGATATAACTTGTCAGACATAATAAAATATATATAATTGTAAAAACTTGGAAATATTGAGCAAGTTTCCACAGACATAGTCTTCAGAGAATAAACAAACAAACAAACAAAAAATGCCAGACCCCTACCACACATGCTAATGGACAGAAGAACCTCCTCTTCTTGACATGTTAAACATGTCTGGTTTAGTTGTAACACTGCTACATTGGGCTTGTTTGTGTTTACGTCGAGCTGATTTCCAGATCACGCTGACCGATGGCGTAAGCAGGACGCAGTCGTTTTCTTTCCATCGATACGTGATGTTTATCGTGTAATCCGATGGAGAACGCACGTTATCGCATCGCACAACCGTTCTAGAATTCAGTCAAGAATTTATCGGCATCTTGTAGAGTGTGACAAGTAATAATCGCACAGTCTAAAACCGGCGTAACCCATTTCTCATGAAGTCATTTATCCGGGCCGCGCTCAGCTCACTTCCAGTCTTTCTGTGCAGAGCCTGGACGGAGTCACCGTTATGCTCGGGTCCGTTCTGTCCTGTGGCTCTGAGCACGCAATCAGAGAGCGTCCAGTATCATAAACTCATCCGCGACGGACATCTGTCTCATCTCACCAGCACACTGACTGAGCTGAGAGCTGCGTTAATATCAGCCGCACCGCGCCGCAGAAACGTTAGACTTTAAAGTCCACATACAGCGGCGTGGCTTTGTTTTACGCTGTGAGTTGATTCCGTATGTTGCTGTATTCTCTCTGAAACAGCCAACAGCGTTCAAGATATGTCACAGGCTAGAATTTGGAGAATACGAAGGTTTTAGCTACAGCCTTTTACTTGTTCTTACTGATGGAGAACGCCTAACTGAGTCTGAGGAAAGATACGGTATATTCCAGCATTAAAGTGGTGCAAGTTGGTAAAAAAAGTTCCTGTCACATATCTACAGCCTTGTACAAACTCCGCCCTCTTCGGAATGAAAAAAACACTCAACCGCCTTTTTTTTTTTCCTCAACCAAGCAATGGGTAAAAAAATCACGGAAGATGCAGGCCATGATACATGATCCACTAACGAGCTCCTACTCTATGGCCAAACACACCCCCCGGGGGTGTACATATATACGTTCTAGAGAGCATTTAATCGGACGATCATGAAGATTTGGACAAATATGAACCACCCAGATTTGAATAGTTTCCCTGAAAGTATATTATACATGAATACAGTTTGACACGTTTAGGGGTTCTTTGAAGACATACAAAGAAGACACGCTAAGCAATAACAGCTAGCTTCCATCGGTCTGTAATCCCGTGACATGGAACAGGTTCGGTTCGTATTCTGCCGTCCATGTCTGAGACGCTTTTCGCAAAGAGGGCGCGAAAACATTGTGAATGAGAACGGACGCGCAAAGACAGGAGAAAAAGATCCAAAAAGCAAAAACGCGAGAGAGAGCGAGATGGAGGCTGCGGGGAGACGAGAGACGAGGCTGTGGAGGAGAGATGGATAAATGCACTGTTTGAATTATGTAAAAGAGGTGCGTGGGTGATCGAGAACAAACTGTGTGCATGTGTTAAAGAGGCAGGAAACGGCAGGGAGAGCAGGAAAGAGAGGAAGATGAGGGAGGGAAAGAAGGTGACAGCGAGAGACGGAGAGAGTGATAGCTTGCAGAGGCAGTGGGCATTTACAGTTGGATTTATGTAAGGGTTAGCGTTGATCTGCTGCTGCATGATAACGCTGAAGAAAAAGCAGAATGCTGCTGCTGCTGGTGGTGGGTTTTTCTTTTTCTTTTTCCTTTTTCCTTTCTGCTCTTTCGCTTCATCCTGCCTACTGGATCTCGCCCAGGCTTCTAACGCCTCCTCACCCGATACACCGTCCATTCATTTGTTTCTGCTGAACCGGCTTGCATCCACATTCATCACTCACTCACACACACACACACACACACGCACTGGAAGCAGATGCGCACCCAAGGACGCTGTTTGATACAGGCTCTGTTTGCCAGCATGGCCTCTCGCCTCTCGCTCTCGTGACTACAGCTTCATTTCTTCTTCATCATATCCGCCGAAGCATGTTTTTTGTGTTGGGCTTCGTTCTTTCCTGGTGCGTGTTCTTTGCGATGACGGTGATGGGTGGATTCATGCGTATCATGCTGAAAGCATCAGGAAGTGTCGTGGACAAAATCGAGCAAGCGGTGTGTCATGGTTGGAAAAAGTCCAGGCTCACAGAAATTGTGATGTGGATAAAGCACTGTTATATAGACAGAGCGCTTTTCTGGTCTTGTAGCAATCCAGATTCCCAAGCTGTAGAATGTGAGTTGAGTCCAGAAGCCCAATCTGTACAGTCCAGGTGGAGTCTAGAGTCCTAATCTGTAGACCCTAAAGTCTTGAGTTGAGTCCGTAGAGTCCAAGTCCAAGTCAGTGGTAGGTCAGTGGTTAAGGTGGTGGAATCCTGATCGGGAGGTCGTGAGTTCAAACCCTGGCACTGCTAACCTGCCGATGCTGGACCCTCGAGCAAGGCCCTTATCCATCAACTGTATAAACGAGATAAACGTAAGTGTCTCTGAATAAGGGCGTCTGCCAAAATCCCGGGAATGCTGTAAAAGTCGATTCCAGAATCCCAAAGAGGTTTTGTCCAGAGTCCAGAATCCCATACTGTAGAGTCCGAGTTGAGTCCACACTTCCAAGCCAGAGAGTTTAATCCAGAACCTCAAGCTATAGAGCCAAAATTCATTCCAATGGCACAAACTGCATCTTCTTCTTCAACCTGTAGCTGATTCCAAAGCTGTTGAGTCCAAGTTGAGTCCAGAATCCCAAGCTGAAAAGACCGAGTAGTGTAAAACCCCAGGACACCTTATATTCTCTGGTCTGTTTAACTGCACCCAACAGAACTCTTTATGCATTATACCTCAAGCTTTTAAAACCCAGCTGTCTAATTTACTCCAGAGTCCAAAGCTTAGGATTCTGGCTTCAACTTAGGTTTGGGGTTCTGGATTCCAGAGTCCAAGGCCGTAGTCACGTCGGATGGAAGATGGAACAGTATGAGGAATGCTAGTATTCACTTCACTTCAGATTAAGAAGATGCTGTGTTTTGGCAGTGTATTTTAATCTTTAAAATGGGAAGCAGCGTAACATTTTAGATCGTATTTACTGTCGTATGAAAGCTTGGCCATTTTCCACTAAACGTTTTTGTTGCATGCTTGGAATTTTACTGCACTGTGTTTCATAACGTTGACCAGAAATCATTTAAAAGACTTTTTTATTTAGTCTTGACCACACTAGCAGCCTAAAGAGTTTTGGTATGAACGTAGGGTGATGTTATATACTTGTGATGTTATTAAGATAGATAGGTAAGGTAGATGGAAAAGTTGAGTAGATGAGTAGGCTCTATGTTTTGATACACACTGTATGACCCAAATACCAAAAAGTATGTGGCTCTTCCCCAAACTTTTCCCACAAGATTGGAAGCACACAATTGTATAGAATGTCTTTGTTAAGAGGCCCAAACCTGTCCCGGCATGAGCGAGCCCCATGAAGATGTGGTGTGAGAAGGTTGGAAGAAGGTAGAAGAACTTGAGGGTTCCTGCACAGACCCCTGACCTCGTCCCCACTGAACACCTTTGGGATGAACTGGAACTGGAGCCTCCTCACATCAACATCAGCGCCTGAGCTCACTAAGGGCAGGCAAACTTTTGGCCGTCTAGTATAGATCAGACGAAAATTCTGCAAATATTGTTGTTTTGTTTATGCTTGCTTATTATGCAGGATAAACATGTCATAAAATAGTCATTAAACAAGTAAAATTAGCATTATGCATTTACAGACCATAAACTTTGCACTGCATTATTTCTGTTTCTGCTGCTGATGTGAAAGTCATTTGTGGTGTTTGCTGCAGGAGATAAAGTGCATTGTGATTTTATAATAGCATGCTAATTTGGTCATTTATCTCTCTCTCTCTCTCTCTCTCTCTCTCAGACAACTCCCGCCTCAGGCGGAAAAGCATCGCCACTGGGCGCCAGCCGAGCATGGAGACCCCTCCCATAGCCCCCCCTCAACCTTTCCGACAATCCGTGAGTACCCCTCCGTCCCGTCCTCGCTCGCTCCTGCCATCCCTCTCTCTCTCTGTCCGTCTCTCAGCTACTCGTCCCTTCACCCGCAAGACCGTACCTTTTTCTCACCCTCTCTCTCTCCCACTTTCTCTCTCTCCATCTTTGCCCTGCCCCCTTCCACCAGAAAGGCGAATCCACACCCCACCCATCTCTTCCTCTCTACCCCAGTCTCCATTTTTCTCTCTTTCTCTCTCTCCATCCACTTCTCTTGTCTCTCACTGGGCCGGAGAACGGAAGGTCAAGTCCTGCCTAGCGTCTCTGCCCTCGTCCGAGGTACGTGAATCCGGAGATGCATGGCGTGCTCATGCCAAGTGCCAGCGTGCGAGAAATGCCAGAGCGAGTGGCACCAAGGTGCCAGACAAACAATCTTAGTCACTCAGGAAGCCAACATGCTCACACGGACCAGCGCCAGAACCTGAGTCAGTCGCTCAAATCTGATGTGCTGCTGCTTCACACGGGCTGAACTTAGCAGTGTTATCAACAAAGTTATTTTTCATTAAAAAAAATAATAATCAAATTGAAAATGATAACCGAGTTCGCTCTTCTTTCTTAAGGAAACTAATACTTTGTGTAGTAGTGATGTAACTGAACGTGAATACAAATACAGATACAGTTTTGCCAGAAATGTTTTTTTTTTTTTTTGCTAGTTTAGGCCACACACACTTTGGGTTTTAATCCAGATCTGGATATTCGGAGCACTGTAGCAGGTAAAGATAGAGATAGTGGTATTGTGTTACACCTTTATTACATAATCACGGTATTACGCATCACACTCGTTATTACTCCTGCTGTTTTGTAAAGCTGCAGTGCTGGCAATGCAGACTGGATTTCTCTATAACATCAAACATCTGCTCATACTCCCAAGCTTTACATTTTACTCCATGCTCTTCATTTTCTGCTTCCTGATTGCATCATGTCGAAATGTTTGGTCTGAACACGAGACAGGAACTGAACGTGTTCAAACCCAAATTAGCTGTTTATATGCAGCCCAGTGATAATAATACCATTAAACAATGTCAGTTAACACAAAGATGTACACCATGTGTGTATGGTACGTTATATTGTACCCTAACAGTCTGATGTAAGCTATGTGAACTTTTGAATGGTGGTTCTAAATAGAACGTCTTTGAAAAAATAAAAAAGAAAGAAAAAAAGTCAAACTAAAATAAGTTTGTTATCCATTTTTTAACGGATGTCTTTGGATATTTTTTCCGAATCGGATGAAGGGTGTGCCGTCCTAAAACATCATATTTTATTTGATTATTTTTCTTCATCCTGTACGTGTCTGATAAATGGGAATATTTATGGTACAACACTGCCCACTATTGGTTACTCAGAGGCAGTGCATCATACTGTAAGATAGAGGAAAAAATTTGACAGTTTGACAGTTTTATTGATATTTCTAAGGTCACCTCTCCAAATGTTTCTTTTTCATCGATCAGACTTTCTCTCCTCCTTTTTTCATTTTTGCCATGGTATCAATTTCCTCATCAACGTTTCGGCCAGAGCCGGACATTTATATGAATTGTGTCGAAGGAAGCCATCTCTCATACCAGATTGTTGTCCATGTTTTGTGAGTCTCTGAGTACAGTGTGTTAATCTCTAACGTGTTATTCCAGAGTTTTCTTGGCCGAAGGCTGAAGGGGTCTATAAAACGAGCGAAGAGTCAGCCCAAGCTGGACCGCACCAGCAGCTTCCGCCAAATGATCCTCCCACGATTCCGCAGTGCTGATCAGGACAGGTGATCACAGCTTTTCCTACTTTTACACACATTCCTTAACGATTTCCCTTTTCAGTTAAATTATCCTGTTCCCTACAGTTATACACAGAACCAGCTAGTATAAATGGACTTACGAGTTTAAGCCCTCTGTCGCAGGTTAAATTTTTCTTATTCGCTGTTAGCAAATGGGTTTTCTTTGTTTTACCTTTTTTAAAGTCAATCAGGAACAACAGCACCACCACTGGCCGTAAATAGAATGACATGTACTGTATGAAGTAGATACTGGGGCTGATTTCTTTCTATTTCTTTCTAGCCCAGACTCTAGATTCATGCAGCTAATCATTTACAGTAGTTTTCAGGTGATTACACAATAGGTTTTGTGGACCTTAAGCAGCTTTACACTGTACAATATTTGACTCGAATTTGCTGTCGCAGCCACAATGGCACAACGTAAAGGATAATCTTTAGTCGGGAGTTGAGATGGTGATTTAGTACAACTGCGACCAGTGACACTCGACGAGAAAGCTCTGGTAGTGTCAGAAAACTCTGAGAGTGAGCGCTGCTACGACACTTGTCTAAAATCCACCAATAGGGGGACGGCATAGGATTACGCAAGACTCACAGGACAGCTGCAAATACGGTAGTAGCGATGTCAAAACGTAAACAGAGCATATGGGATTGTCTGTATAGCCCTATCGGGATGGGATTACATTTAAATGGGGTCCTGGTGTAATTTCCTATTTTACATGTGTTCCTCTGTGAGTTTATTTCCATCTGGATCAGCAATGTCGATGTTTTTCTCTGTCCTCCTCTGAGAAAATTACAGGCCAAATTACCTGCTGTTCTGCACCAAACTCAGCAGTCGTCTGATCATTTTAGTCTGTGAGGTGGAACCCCTTCCTTAATCTGTCCTCAACTCTGATGAAGTGCTGTGTATGACTGCATGATAACCAAGTAACTAACAATGACCTTGTACTAGAACGAGTGCATTCACAGATGGTCCGGGCGCAATTAATGTGATGCAACTCCGTAAAGTCATTATAGAGTCTTCTTGCCCCTCTTGAACTTTCTTTGGCCAGATGCTGTGTCATTTGGTCAGGTCCTTCAGTCATGACTTATTCATTCTTTCATTTATTTCTCCGTGCTGAATAAATGCAACCCTCGGCCTCTGTGAGTATTAGTGTGAAAAAGATCTCGGGAAATGTGCTGTGCAAAAAGATTGAATGTAGTCTCAGAGGTTTACTTTTAGATCGTTGGCTGTTTGAGCACTGTCTTTTTTCTATCGTGGACTTGCGATGGATGTGTAAGGAATAAAACGCAGGTGTGTGGCGCTTTAAATTAATGAGCGATGAGGTGGGGTGATGAAGTGGAATTTCTGTTACCTTCCCAAAGTTGATGACTCTAGACTTGACCCTGATTCTTCAGCTTTTGACTCTGGACTTGAGTTGGACTCTACAGTTTGCGACTCAGAGTCTCGAGCTAGGGACTCAGGTTCTGAGTCTGACTCTATGTCTTCAGACTCTGTACTCGACTCAGACTGTAGAGCTTCAGACTCTGGACTCAAATTGAGACTCTGGACTTGCCTCGGAGTCTAGAACTATGGACTCTGGACTTGACTGTGACTCCATGGCTTCAGACTCCGGACTGTACTTAGATGTTACAGCTTGGGATTCTGGGCTTGACTCTGACTCTAGCTTTGGACATCAGACTCAACTTGGAGTCTACAGTTTGAGACTTTGAACTTTACTCTGACTTAACGTTGGTCTCTGGACTTGAATTAGACTCTAATGTTTGGGACTCTGAACTTGACTTAGAATCTAGATCTAGGGACTCTGGGCTCAATTGACTATATGGCTTCAGATTCTGGACTCGACTTGGACTTTATGGCTTGGGACTCTGGGCTTGACTCTGACTCTACAGTTTGAGACTTTGGACTTGACATGAGAGTCTACAGCGAGGGACTCTGGAGTTGACTCTAACTCTACTGCTTCAGGCTCTGGACTCAAATTGAGACTCTGGACTTGCCTCTGAGTCTAGAACTACAGACTCTGGACTTGACTGTGACTCCATGGCTTCAGACTCCAAATGTACTTAGACTTTAAAGCTTGGGATTCTGGACTTGAATCTGACTCTAGCTTTGGACATCAGAGAGTCCACAGCTAGGGACTAAGGACTGGAGTCCGAGTCTGGAGCTAGGGACTCTGGAGTTGACTCTAACTCTACTGCATCAGACTCTGGACTTAACTTCAGAATCTGAGCTTGACCTGGACTCTAGAGAGTTTGCAACTCTGGACTCAATTCGAACCCTAGATTGGAATCTCTGGAACTCAAACTAGACTCATAGTGGGCAACTTGTGACTTCACTGGACACATTAATTCTCATGAGCAAGACTGGTATACACACCATATATTGTCCAAAACTCTTTTTTACAAAGGTGGCGATTCAGCCTAATGAACGTCACATTAAACAGCTTAGCAGAAGAACCTACAACCTTTAAACTCCAAATCCAGCAAACTAAAGTGCTTATTCCCTGAAATCTTCTGTCCGTGTGCCCTTTTTATGGAGCTCTTTTAACCTGCGAGTATGTTTTAAGAAAGGAATCTTGATAATATATATCTGTGTGTCAAGCATCTGTGCGTCAAGTATGTGCTGTCCATCATTGTAAGCCACGGAAGCCTTGTAACATGCCCAAACACCCCCCCCCCCTTTCTTTGGTGATCACTTTCGCATTCTCTCATTTTGGATCCCGCAGCTTACATAACTCCTTGATTTACTCAGAGAAGTCCATCTTTGTCTTGCCGCTCTCTCTCTCTCTCTCTCTCTCTCTCTCTCTCGGTCTTTCGTACTGTCTCTTTCTTCCTCCCTCCTCCACACCCCTCTTTTTTTCACTTTTTTCATTCTGACTCATTCTGATGGATCTATTTTTATACCACTCTCTCTCCCCACTGTATGTCTCTAACACCCTGATGCACATTTTATTCCTGAATGTATACAGTAACAGCGATGCTACGCGGATACGCCAGAGAAAGCTACGGCTCCGATGGGTTTCTAAGGATTTCCAAACCTTTTCTCGTTTTATTTGCTTAATCTAAAAGTGCTTTATTAAGGTGTCTTCTGTATAACCTCATTAATTATTACTCTCTGGGTCTGTGTGTCTTGTGTGTCTTGTGCTTTAGTTTAAGCGTATGGATCCGTCTAGCTTGTGTGCTAGAAGGTGCGGTAAGTGTAGGTATGTGTTTGTGTATGCTGTTTCTCAATCTGACTCACTGAGTTGTTGTTTAAAAGGCATTTCAATTGAACCTAAATGTCCAGTTACCTGTGATGACGCTTTGTACACAGCCGCTGATGCTTTCAAAGGTACGTACCAATATTAGTCATCTAAGTCCCAGCCGAACGCGTTAAACACCGGGTAGGTGTTTGACGAGTTTCTGTTCTTGTTGATCTCGAGCGAAATGCCGAGTTTGCCGCAAACGATTCGGCTTTTGGACGAGCCACCTTTTGAGTGCAGTGCTTGGTTTTTTGAGAACTTTCTCAGTCGTGTTGTTCTTTGTCTCCCTGCAGGACTCGTCTGATGCAGAGCTTCAAAGAGTCACATTCCCATGAATCCCTGCTGTCTCCCAGTAGTGCGGCCGAAGCACTGGACCTCACGCTGGACGAGGACGCCATCATCAAACCGGTTCACTCCAGCATTTTAGGGCAGGAGTACTGCTTTGAGGTGAGACTAGAGCTCTCGTGAATAGTACATACAGTATATTAAAAGTAGACTTGCTTAAGTTTACAACCAACTAACATTCTCTCGTCGTTAATAAGACAAAAAAAAAATGCCACAAGAGTAAACTCCTCTGTCCGGAAACTTTCACCGTGTCGGAAAACTTACAGTTACGGCTTTATCTTTATCCTCTTAGAATAACAAAACAATTAATCCATTGATAGTTACGCTAAAATTATGTTGAGCCATTGCCATACAAGACCCTGTGAATGAGCTGTTACTATAGAAACGACAACGTATTAGAACGAGTGCATTAATATAAACGTTGCGACTGTCAGAGCTGATGTTATAGAAAATTCATCAACACTTTCTGACCAATCAGAATCCAGAATTCAACAGAGCTCTGTTATGGGCTTATTACTGAATAAACGTTGTTGCTAAGGTACAAACCCACTCAACAATAGTCAAACTATGAATGACTGACAAAAACTAATGATGAGAAATGAATGAATGACACTGAGAGAGAAAGAGAGAGATTTTTTTTTTAAAGAGTCTTACGTTTAGTCATGGACTTATCAAAAAGAAAATTCTACTAAACGACAGATGAGGAACGAATGAATTATGAGCAATGATGACAGCGTCCCATTACCGTGGCACTTTATTAACTGTCAGTATTCATTCAGCGTTCACCAAATTGATTGGTTGGAATTGTTGTTTTTTTTTTCCCCTTTTAACGCCATTATCTCGTATCTCAGGTGACGACTGCTTCGGGAACAAAGTGTTTCGCCTGTCGGTCGGCTGCAGAAAGAGACAAATGGATCGAGAATTTACAGAGAGCTGTGAAGCCCAACAAAGTGAGTGGAACAAATGATCATAATAGATATCGGTTTGTTTTTCTCTCTCGCATCCATCTAGACTTTTCCATAAGCTTGTCACCGGGAACGAAACAGCAGCAGAGCTTTTTAAAGTTCATACCTGTCTTCTGGGGCCACCGTTTTTAATTCTGTGAAGTGTCTGAAGTGTCCTTGGCCTCATCTCTTATTAAAATACAGACGTTTTATGTTCTCCATCTCGCCGTTTTTTTACATTTTCTAAATTGTCTAAAACATCTCAAAGTTCCTCCTTTCGTTTTTTGTCTTTTTCTTCTTCTGCGTCGCTCGTTAAACGGATGCAAGAAAGAGTTTTGGGAATGTAGCAGAACTTTCGGATGGTGGATTGATTGATCCAGATGCTCAGGCAGCAGGAGCCTGGGGGCTGAATTATGATATGCAGATGACAGCAAGAGTTTCCAAAAGCCATCAAAGCTCTCCGGAATTTATCTTAGCTGATACCTTTTCAGGAAAGGATAAAAGGATGCAACCAAGGTTACTCGTTATCTCCGTGAGCATGCGGAACAATTAATTATATTGATGGACGCTTGAAGGACAAAGAGACTTCTTCTAGCATAGCAATTAAGCACTATTTTCTGGACACGACTGCTTTTCAAGCAGCGGTATATATTTAGCCGAAATAAATTCCACCAGGAAATGCAGGCCAGAGTGAACCGATGGCATTTTGATCTGATTAAATGACTCAGCCTTTATGAAAACATCACTCTCTCGATCCAGCAGAGCACTCTGCTCTTCCGGTGAGGATTGTAAATATAGTTTGATCTTTTTTTTTCCGCTTGCACTCATTACACACTGAGTGCTAATCTTTCTTGAATCATGGCCAACCCTGAGTCCTCTCACTGCCCGTCTCACTTCTATTTTTACTATTTCTACCTTGTTGAATAACCCGTTATTCAGTCCCACTTGCGGTCAGACATAACCTTTACCAGCATCCGCAATCATTTCTTTGTTTCCGTGTTCTTACACCATACGCCTACATGTCTCTGCCGGTACTTAGATATCCGCTGTTTCCTCCCACTCAGGACAACAGCCGGAGGGTGGACAACGTCTTGAAGCTCTGGATCATCGAGGCCCGGGAGCTGCCGCCCAAAAAACGCTACTACTGTGAACTGTGTTTGGACGACATGCTGTACGCACGCACCACCAGCAAACCCCGCACCGACACTGTCTTCTGGGGTGAGCACTTCGAGTTCAACAACCTCCCGGCTGTCCGCAACCTCCGGCTTCATCTCTACAAAGAGACGGACAAGAAAAGACGCAAGGTAGGAGAACGTATTAGCCAGTTAGCGTAATGTGTTGTTGGTATACGACTGAGAAATTGCACCAGTTGTGTTCCAGACAGAAAAAGCTACTGTGTAGAGCTCAAGCACTCTTAGCATGCTACGTTTATACACAGAAATAGCTTGTGTTAGCGAATAACTTTTAAAGTGCTATTCTAGAGTGATGTAAATCTCTAGTTCCTAGAATTTGAGCTAGGTAGTACATTGACTAGCTGAACTGACGCTTGCTGGCTACGCACTTGGTCTTACACAGTAGCTTTCCAGTCTGGAGAGAATTATAAAGTGGCAGTGATTGATTGGAAGAGATACTGATCCAGGGAATCTCGCTTATTGCTAGCAAGAATAATCGCTCTCTCAGCTATCCAACAAACAATCAGCTAACATCTAGCCCAAATATATCAGTCAGAATGTGTTTGTTACACACCGATGTACTCTATGCAGCAGCCATAAGCTTCCAGTGCTTCAAACACACATCACGCTTGTGTGACTGCAGGGGAACATCTTGGTTCATTTCAGTTTTGAATGACAAACAAAAATTCTTGAAATTTTCCAAACTTTGTGAAGTTTCTCCTACAGTTCCTAAACAATCACACTTACCCGTTGCTTCTCAACAGGAGAAAAGCACATATCTAGGACTGGTCAGCATCCCCATATCCAGCATCACAGGTCGACAGTTTGTAGAGCAATGGTACCCCGTGATTCAGCCCAGTGTCCTGGCCAAAGGAGGGGGTGTAGGAGGGGGTAAAATCATCAACGCCTCTTTGCGACTCAAGTCTCGCTACCAGACCATGAGCATCCTGCCAATGGAACTGTACAAAGAGTTTGCCGAGTACGTCACCAACAACTACCGGACGCTGTGTGCCGTCTTAGAGCCTCTACTGAGTGTCAAAAGCAAAGAGGAGGTAGCCTGTGCACTGGTGCACATCCTACAAAGCACAGGGAAGGCAAAGGTACACACTTAGTGTTTGTATGCACTTATCCACTTATCATTCCTTTCACGTATCTTTTGTTTACAAGTGAACTGTCTAGTGTTTGACGTTATTTTCCTTTTCTGTGTTTAAGGACTTTCTTTCAGACATGGCGATGTGTGAGGTAGACCGATTCATTGACCGAGAGCATCTTATCTTCCGTGAGAACACCTTAGCCACCAAAGCTATAGAAGAGTACCTCAAACTCATCGGACATAAGTACCTCAAGGATGCTTTAGGTGATAAGTTTTAATTAATGTGGAGCTGTGCACGGGAATGTTGTTTTTTTTTCAATCCGATCTCCAACAGGAACTGCTGTCACCGAAAATGTCACTGCCTTCAACCACTTAGACAATCCCAAAGAAACTTTGACCAAACTCAACCACTTCCAAAGAAACGGACCAAACTTTACCACACCTGCAGAAACTGTGACCAAACTCAATCGCTCTCATAGAAACTGTGGCCAAACGCAACCACTTCCACAGAAATTGTGACTGAATTTGACCACTCCCACAGAAACCGTGACCAAACTCCACTACTCCTGTAGAACCTGTGACGGGACTTAACCACACCTGCAGAAACTGTCACCAAACTCAACCGCTCTCATACAAATTGTGACTGAACCCGACCACTCCCACAGAAATTGTGAACGAACCCAACCACTCCCACAGAAATTGTGAACAAACCCCACCACTCCCACAAGAATTGTGAACGAACCCGACCACTCCCACAGAAATTGTGAACGAACCCAACCACTCCCACAGAAATTGTGACTGAACCCGACCACTCCCACAGAAATTGTGAACAAACCCGACCACTCCCACAAGAATTGTGAACGAACCCGACCACTCCCACAGAAACTGTGACTGAACCCGACCACTCCCACAGAAATTGTGAACGAACCTGACCACTCCGAAAGAAACTTTGACAGAACTCGTACACCCCCAAAGAAATTGTGACTGAACTTGACTACTTCCAAAGAAACTCTGTCCAAACTCAACCGCTCACCCATTCCCACTGTAACATTGACCAAACTTGAGCACTCCCACAGAACTGTCATTGAACTCGACCACTCCTGCAGAAATCATGACCAAATTTGACCACACCCGCAGCAACTGTGACCAAACTCAACCAAACCCGCAGATACTGTGACTGAACCTGACCACTCCCACAGAAACTTTGACCAAACTCAACCACTTCCAGAGAAAGTGTGACCAAAATTGACCACTCCTGCAGAGCCACTGCTGCAGAAACTGTCAACTTTAACAGAACTCAACCACTTCATCAGAAACTGTGGCCAAACTTGTCCTCTCCGGTACAAACTGTGACCGAACTTGACCGAACTTCTGTAGAACCCGTGACTGAACCTGTCTGCTCCCACGGACACTTGAAATGTGATTAAGGGACTTCACTTCCTGTAACAGCTAATTTCATCTTGCATCATGTTTACTTTGGATAACTTTTGAGCCAGTAGAAAACAAGAAAATGGGCTGTACAAACTGCTAATTATTAAGTAGCACTTACTATGACTGTGACCGATCTCTCTTTGTCCCATGATTATCATTTCTGATGGCGCAATTTAACTTGCATGAGAATGAAAATGCCCCATGCCTGCAACTTCTTGCTGGGATCCCAGTCCACCACGGTTTACAGCTCTGACTTCAGTCCATATTGATTTGATGTGCATTAACATGCAGTGAGGATCGTTTGGATCGATTGGTGTTTGCTGTCAGATGTACCGAGCTGCTGTTTGCTTGTGTGCAGGTGACTTCATCCGAGCGCTGTATGAGTCAGAGGAGAACTGTGAGGTTGATCCCATGAGGACTCCACCTTCCGTTCTACTGGACCATCAGGCGAATCTACGCATGTGTTGTGAGCTTGCTCTCTGCAAAATCGTCAACTCACATTGGTTAGTCGTCAATGTCAGCAACGTTAACTGTGATCATTCTATGCTAATTCCCAAAGTAAAAGGAAATGCTTCACCCAAAAGATGTTAGCATTAGGGGTGTAACGCTATCTCTATCAGTATCTGTGTCTGTTTAGTGCTCCAAATATATGTATCTGTATTTGGATTTGGTGGGCAAAGGTATACAAGAGCGGAAAGGCCATAACGTAGGTCTGAAAGAGTTTATATGTAAGTTCTTCTGAAACATGTAAATGTTCTGTATCTACTAGCGTTTTTCCACGTGAGCTGAAGGAGGTCTTTGCGTCTTGGCGAGTACGCTGTGCGGAGAGGGGGAGGGAGGACATAGCTGACCGCCTGATCAGTGGCTCCCTCTTCCTGCGCTTCCTTTGTCCAGCCGTCATGTCCCCATCGCTGTTCAACCTCACCCAGGAATACCCAGACGAGCAGACTTCACGCACGCTCACCCTCATAGCCAAAGTGCTGCAGAACCTCGCTAACTTCTCCAAGTCAGTCTGGGCAATTTGCTGTAGAAAATCTTTTTGTTTTAATTGCTTCGCATGTGTGTTTTAAATCTATCGGACTGTATATATATATGTATATATATACTGCGACGTTGTATGAAGAGTCCTATTCATATGTGTAGAGCTGGTTCTAAAGTGCCACTTTTCATTAGCATAGCGCGGCTAAATCTGACTGCTAAAATTTAAATACGTACCGTGAAAGCAAAAATACCTTGGTGTACGGTGTGCAAAAGTTTGCATCCCCTTTGTTTTTGAACAGATAAAAGGAACCATTTTATTTTTCTTTTTATAAATCTCTTATTTATCAACAGAAGTGTCGAATTTCAAGATGTTAAAAATGAAATGTGGGCGTATCCCGCAAACATTTTGCCATGACCTTTTCGATTAAATAAAGTAGTCGTTATTCATTTATTTATGTATTTTTTTATCCATGATCCCTAAACACACAATGTCTCATATATATATATATATATATATATATATATATATATATATATATATATATATATATATGTATGTATAACAGAATAACTGATTGTGAATATTTTCCCTCTTGGTTATGGTATTCCCTTAAGGTTTGGCAGTAAAGAGGAGTATATGTGCTTCATGAATGAGTTCTTAGAGATGGAGTGGGGCTCCATGCAGCAGTTCCTGTATGAGATCTCCAATCTAGACAGCATAAGCAATGCCGGGGCTTTTGAGGGATACATTGACCTGGGAAGAGAGCTTTCTGTACTGCACAGCCTCCTGTGGGAGGTCATGGCTCAACTCAGTAAGGTATGTACAACCTGTTACAAAAGCGTTTGCCCTATTGTCCAGAGATCGTGAGTTCAAACCACCATGATGCAACAGCCATCTGTGGCTGGGAGATCAAGAGAGCGGCATTGACTGTACTCTGTGGGTGGGAGGTTGGTTTGTGTTGTATGATGGAGGAGAGTGAGTTGGCTGGTGGGTGGGAATTGGCAGGCGATACAGTTTTTGAGAAACATAGGGAATTTCATTTCTGATTGTTTTTGTTTGGTTTGGTTTGGTTCATATCTGTATGTTGTAAATTGTTTTGCTTAAAGGATGCCATTATCAAACTCGGACCATTACCCCGCCTCCTGAATGACATCAGCATGGCCCTTCGCAATCCTCATCTCCAAAGGCAGCCCAGTCACCAGACAGACAGACAGCCGCCGGAAAGACAGACAGACCGGTTACTCTCTCGACCCAGCTTCAACAGGGGAATATCCTCCGAGTTTCAGAACCTCATGATGAGGGACCTTAACAGGTAGTAACTCAAAGGGCCATAATTAAGCCTCTGGTATACTTATATTTTTTTACGCGTACGCATAGCCTTTCAAATTATACTCCATTTGTGCTATATCCCGAAGCAGTGGCTATCCAGATGAGTGTTCCCGAGGCATGGATTCATGCAATATCCTGAGTTGGAATCCCAAAAAAGATCCTAACTAAGCAGGGATCTGGCGTGGCACATTAGTTATTCCCATTCTAGCTCATCCCCAAACGCCTCCTTCTGAGTGAAGACACATACTAAACCACGCCCTTCAACAATTTAGCAGTTTGGGTTTCAACTACACTTGACTCTACACTTGACACTGACTGCCAACCTAACAAACAGCTCTTAATAGTAATTTTGCTTCGACTTCTCTGCAGTTCCATAGATATCACTCGCTTACCTTCCCCAACCTCCGCCATGCCCAGTGGTGTCGTTCCTCCATCGCGAGCTGGAATGGGTGCTTACGTTGATCGGGATCATCCGCATCGGGCCTCTTCTAAAGATGTTTTCTATGTCACCCGTCCCCCGCTGGCCCGGTCCAGTCCTGCGTACTGTACGAGCAGCTCCGATATCACCGACCCAGACCCAAAGGTAAGCTTGCACGGTAAATATAGCTGACCTGAAAATGGGTGGAGGGGCAAGTCATACGATAATGGCCCATGTCAATGAGTAATGCTTTACTGTGATGAAAGTGAAAGCTGTTTGGTTCAAAATCTCATTTGAATGGCAGCTCGCTCATCAGCACACCTTTCCCCTCTCCATCTTTGCTGAGGGACTTTGGGTTCCTTTTGATCCGGTGGGAAGATGAAGCGCTACAGGCCTGCTTACTGCATGGTTCAAAATGCCGCCCAAGCATGGCGAAAGAGGGCAACACCATGATGTGGGTGCTGTTAATACATACAAAAGTGACTGTCTACAATGTGGTGTGTTTTCGATTTTTGGATTTATCCGAATCGAACTAGTTGCGCCAAAAAGTAGATAAATAGAGTTGAGATTTTGTAGCACACATTTAAAAGAGCACGTAACTGCAGCGTTTTCCCCCCCCTATAGGTTCTGTCCGTTAATGAACGTATTTCTATGATGGACCTCCAGGACTCAAGAATGAACAGCGTCTCTAACCTGCAGTCTGTGGGGGACATGCTCAACTCTCCCCAGGCCTCACTTGCCGGGTTCGGTGGCCTTGGTGGTGCTGGAGGAGGCCTCGGAGGTCAGCTGCGTGCCGGCGGAGGGCGGATGTCAGCCGGTTCGGGTGGCTCCAGTGTGTCCGGCGGCCTGCGACTAAGCCAGCTGAGCCAGATGGGGACCACTACCGACTCGCTGTCCCAGCAGCAGCAGCAGCAGGCCGCGGCTCTCCGTTACCCGCTCTCCTTCCAGAACCCTCTCTTCCACATGGCTGCCGACGGTCCTCAAGTCCAGCGCCAGCACAGTCGTGCTCAGGTGCCTCCACCCCTCTTGCTGGCTCCGGAGCCAGACTCCTCCCACCCAGCATACTTGCCGCAGTTCGCCCGCGGCGCCTTCTCCCGCAGCGAAGACCTCTCCACGCTCAGACCCGGACCACACCTCGGCCAGCCCAGCATCGTCCACTCCCACAGCTACAGTGACGAATACAGCCGGGGAGACTACGCCCGACGGCAACTCTCTATGCACATGCAGGTACAACTTCTTTTTGCTTATCCTAAAGAGAAATTTCCAAAAGAATTTTAGAATTTTTTCAGCTTACGCAAATTTAAATTCTAGCTATAATCTTAGCAGAAAAAGTCATCAGACATCATAAACTAACAACAAAAAGAAAATTATGTTGTTTTTTTTTTATTTATGAATCATTTTAAAGATTCTAAAAATAATTTGTTATACATATATCGGCAATATAACAATGTTTAATGTAATATTTGATTTAAAATGGATCGTTTCGACCCAAACGTAAGTTACTATCGGAGAATTCCTAGCTGTTCCTCTCTTGCTCACGTGTCAGGAAAACCTCCAGCAGCAGCAGATGATGGGCATGGCCTCACAGACAGGCACGTCTCATTCCTCGCTCGCCTCGCCTCCCACCACTGTCCAGCCTGTCCGTCAGAGCTCCATGGCTCCGCCTCCCACACAGCGCATGAAGTCTCAAACCTCCCATCAGCTTTCTGTGAGCTCGGCTGCCGTTGCCACGCCCCCTAGCAAGACGAGGCCTCCGAGCGGAAATCTGCTCCAGTCTCCTGAGTCGGGTTTCGGGGGGAGGCAGCCGGGCCCACGGCAGCAGCTCTCCGTCAAGGATAACACCGCCCCCGGCCTTCCTCATCAGCACAGCTCCACCCGCGAGAGCCAGGGATCTCAGGGTTCTCAAGGGGGAACACCACAGTCGACGCAGCAGTCGCACAAGGAGCGACAACACTCACAGCAACATTTACTCAAGCCTTCCATCAGCAAACAGGTGCTCAGCAGGTTTACACAGAATAAGTATAATCACGTGAAATTAAGTGATAGTATGGGGTCTTGTCAAAACATTAAGTAACGTGAATTAAAGTAAAAATAGGGCATTAGAATTATACCTGAGTGAATGTTAAACAGTTTCATTATAATCTTAAACGTTCAAAATGAGACTATAATGTAAGTGATAACAGGAACTAACTTTCTTTTTATTATTTTTCAATAACAGCACAACATGCTTTCTTGCTTGCTTGAAATGCGCAAAAACACCTTATCATTAGATTTCTAAAAAATGCAAGGTGTAATAATTGAGTAGGAGTAGGAGTATTCGTTTGTACATTTGTAGACTCAGGCAAAATACAAAGCCCCTAAAACGATACGTAAGTGCACCACCACTTAAGCTTATTTATTTAAGCACTTCTGCTTATTCTGAAATTTCCGTTCTGTTTTCAGGGCTCATCTCCCAACACTTTGAACCCTCCCACCCCTGCCTCAGAAAGGACAGTCGCCTGGGTGTCGAACATGCCACACCTTTCCGCTGACATCGAGAGCTCACGCATCGAGAGAGAAGAATTTAAGCTGAAGGAGTACTCAAAAAGCATGGACGAGTCACGTTTAGACCGGGTGCGTGTTTCTCACTTGAACATCCCATCCAGATTTATTCCACCTTTACAGTTATAATGCGTGCAACTCTTCTGGGAAGGCTTTCCATTAGATTTTAGAGCTTGGCTGTAGGGATTTGTGTTCCTTCACAAATAAACAAGACCGTTAGTGAGGTTAAGGTCAGGCGCTGATGTTGTGTGAGGAGTTGCGCTCCAGTCAGGTTCAGCAGGGTTAAGCTCTGTGCAGGACACTCGAGTTTTTCCAGTCCAACCTTAACACGCCACGTCTTCATGGAGCTTCATGGACAGGTGCATTGGCATGCTGGAACAGGTTTGGGCCTCAGTTCCAGTGAAGAGACATTATAAAGCTACAGCAAACTAGTACATTCTATACAACTGTGTGCTTCAAACTTTGTGGCAACAGTGTGGAGAAGAACCACATGTGTGGTGGTGTGATCGTCAGGGTGCACATACTTTTGGCCGTATAGCGTATTTACTCATATATTATCAAAAGAATTGCTCAACAATCAGGATTTAATTAGTAAAATAAGTATTACTTGCTTATAAATGGTTTATTGCCGACCCTTAAATTAGCGTCTTAGTAATTAATAACAATACAATGCCCAAGAGATACTAAGTAAAGTTTAGTTTTCAGTAAAGTAAGTCAAGCTAATCTGGTAACGTTTTTATCGTCGTGTGACCTTGGCTTCACACTGATCGAACTGATTTAGCGATTTCCACCACACTTTCTAGCTAACTGAATTTGGATTTGTTGGATTGCGAAGATAAATAGCAGAAGCAGAACTTAAGCAAACTCAGGTTATTTAGCTGTCTGTGTGTGTGTGTGTGTTTGTGTGTGTGTGTGTGAGAGCAGATGCTTGCTAACGCTAACCCGTCAGTGTGCCATATGTATCAGTGCTATAGTTAGATACCGGGCTCCATCTGGCTGTAATTTAAATGTTCCCAAGAGCCGAAACTACCGAGCTGAGACTGTTTATCAAGCTTTGACCAGCCTGAATTATTACACACACACACACACATTCAGCGCACACACACACACAGCTCAAAACATGCACAGTTCATTATGACAAACTGTAAAACTTTTTTATTGATTGAAAATAATACAACATTCAGAAGCGTTGGGCGTCGTTTGCTCACAGTGCTGTTGAATTCTGGATTCTGATTGGTCAGATGGTGTTGATTAATTTTCAAAGCATTAACTACTTTGGACAATAACTCTGTCATTGATTATTTCCCTATAATGGTCTGTGTGTGTGTGTGTGTGTGTGTGTGTGTGTGTGTGTGTGAGAGAGTGAGAGATGACTGTGATGTAGCAGAAGTTTTGTATCCTTCCTCAAGCAGCTCCTTAAAGGTGCTCAGGAAATGCCGTTATGTCCATCACCTCTACAACAGATGGTGCTGTGGCTGATCTATGAATTATTTAAGTGACAGATGAATGAAATGAGCCTCAGTCTTTGGGAGTAAATAAACTTGAGGAGAAAACAGAGCAGAACTGCGTTACGTCACTGTGTTGCAGGTGTTTATTCTTCACCAGCATCGACGCCCCGATCAGATGACTGGGTTATAGCGCTAATGAGCAGACGTACACTTAAACGTGTAGTGTAGTGTAGCGTAGTTACGATAAACACCATCTGGAGAAACAACTATCTCTTCTATATACAGTACTTTACACATAACATAACACGCTAAATAAGACGAATCAGAATAAAGACAATAGAGTTCCAGCACTTAGTGCTCGGACCCCTCAACTCAATTAATTTAAATCAGATTTTATCATGTTTACATGATGGAAGATTCGTTCACAGAAACATAAACGTTGTTGTTGTTTTTTTTTATCTTAGATTTACACAGAGTTGATGAAAGTAGGGTTTACTAGCATTGTTAGCTAGCACTTGTATGAAATTTAGAAACACATTATGATCTAAATCAGAGCTAAGTCTTTAGAATTTTTCCTTCATAGAAATGAATGTTGGTAGCTAGCTAATAAAATGACCAGATATCTCGTAGCTATAGTGAACTAGCTAGCTCATTCTTCAGTATTTTTGTAATGCTATACATTTAGATTTCACATTGATGTTGTAGCGGTGAAAATGAGGAGCTGGTTGACAGAACCAAGGTGTTTCTTTTTCTGTGTCTTGTGGGTGTCACATGTGAGCCTCTAGCGTTTATAAGCTATAGCGGCTAATTTCTTCTCTCCACAGCAGCAACTAGTTTTGTTAGATTTTATTCATTTCTATCATTTTATTCATTATTTTAATTATATGATGCAAAAAAAAAAAATTGACACACCTCCAACCGTACTAGCAACACACGTGAGCCTTCATGAGCTTGTAAAGTTCAAATAGTGTAAGACAAGCTCTCTCAAAAAACTACCACGGTTAATCATTTGCAACTGGTGCAGGTACGGGAGTACGAGGAGGAGATCCATTCTCTGAAGGAGCGTCTGATGATGTCCCACCGCAAGCTGGAGGAGTACGAGCGGAGGCTAGTCACTCAGGAGCAACAGACCAACAAGATCCTGCTGCAGTACCAGAGCCGGCTGGAGGACAGCGAGAGGAGGCTGAGGCAACAGCAGATGGAGAAGGACTCCCAGATTAAAGGAATAATCGACAGGTAATTTAAAAAAAAAAATGATCTGAGAGGCAGGTATGATCATTTCAGCTCACTCAGGTTGAGTTTCTGCTAGCAGGTAGACAATAAATTTCTACCACTCAGTTCTTGGACCCCTAACTATAGGTACACGAGATAAATTCAGTTCAGGTTCGTCTAATGTTCATACTACGGAAAAAGTCAATGTTTAGCTTGAGTTTTATCTTGATGCAATACATAGTCTGCATTTTTTTCAGCTATGATGGTCTTGGTAGCAATAGTTGAAGAGATGTAGCATCTACGTACTGTATATCACAAATGAAACTAGCATGTGAATGCTAACCTAGTGAATAATAATAATAATAATAAAAAGATCAAGCCCAAAGGAATCATCCCAAAGTCGATTAATTTCTTATAACACCACGTCCCGGAGTGTTTTTTTCCTCTTACACCACAGCGATTTGCCAACAATTACAATTCCACCCCCCCGCCCCCGCCACTTTTTTTATAGAACGACACGTTGTACTTTTTATCCATTTATAGTTACATTTAACATGGTGGACGGTCGTGGGATAAATGATTTGTTGTGAATGTTAACACACAAATAAATAAATAAATAACGTTCCTTAAGGGAAAAGCTACAGTATAAAGTGACCTGCTTCATTCCATTTCCCAGTTGTTCACGTTCTCATCTGTATCTGTCCCATCATCCGTACGTCTGAAATCATTTAATAATCAACCTGCGTGCAACGAACAGGTCCGAGCACCTGCAAATTTAATGAACAAATTGTTACGCCTTGAAGAAGCGCTGTACCGTAACACGGAAATACAGCGGACTATACGATTTCAGGATTAACTCAGAAGCACTAAGGTTATTAATCAATGAATCCAAACATATATCGATTGATTGTTTGAAACATATTTGAATGATAAACAATGACATCATAAATTATAAAGTATAAATCATGAAATCATTAAACTTGAAATTATACTAATGAAGTCGCTTAGCATGAAATCTTCATTTATATTATTTGGGAAGATTATTCCCAAATAATTGTCGGTATTTCATGAGTGTGTATCTTAAAAAAAATGCTTATTAGAATATAAATCTTTAACAAATGACTATACATAGCGTATATACAATATAGCTTATATTTGATCTTAATAAATAAAGTGCAATATTGTTTCATGTAATCTATTTAATTAACAATAAAAATAAAAAACACGTCTTCATTATTTGCTGTTGCTTTTGAACTTTCAGTTTTTCCAAAATGTTAATTTTTTTTTATTATTATTCTTTTTTTTGTGCATATCTGGCTCCTGTTTGTTCGTTCTGTAACGCAAATATTTCTCAGACGAGTTCAGACAAAAACCTCTTACTAGGGCTGGGCGATTTAATGATATAATATCGGTACTGTGATAAGTTGTATCCTAATATTTTTTTTAAACAATATTTCTTAAGATATCGTGGATTTTTGCATTTATTTCCTTAAATGATGTTAAATTTTTGTACTAAATCTTAAAAAAAAAAATTTAAATTTAAAATGATTTTCCATCGTTTTCCATGCTGAATAATTTATTTTGTAAATAATACTAATAATAACAACAACAATTTTATAGACATTAATTAAAATTTAAACTGTAACGAATCTGTATATCATGAAGCGTATCATGTATCATGGAAATGTCTGTATCCATTGTCTCCATGTTTATCAATTTCAACCTGTTTGTCTGTTGTTCTTGCTATTTCATATTTCATTGCTATTTATGTAAACATTTTTTTAATGGAATAAAAAACAACCAATCACGTTGTCTGAAACCAATTGCTGTGATTTCATTATTTGTCCATGTCATTTCATCAGCTTTGACATTTGTTCTGATGCGCATACGCACACTTTCTGAACTCTTGAAGGTTCTGTGTCGTGTTTTCTTATCAACTGGTCTCCTGTTTTGGAAGCTAAGAACCCTGAATTATCCAATTAATCATTCAATAACCCTTGTAGAATGTTTTTGGGAAGCCGGGAACCCTTAATTATCCAATGAATCATTACAGAACCCTTGTAGAACGTTTTTGGGAAGCTAAGAACCCTTAATTATCCAATGAATCATTACAGAACCCTTGTAGAACATTTTTGGGAAGGCGAGAGCCCTTAATTATCCAATGAATCATTCAATAACCCTTCTAGAACATTTTTGGGAAGCTAAGAACCCTTAATTATCCAATGAATCATTAAAGAACCCTTGTAGAACGTTTTTAGGAAGCCAAGAACCCTTAATTATCCAATGAATCATTCAGCAACCCTTGTAGAACATTTTTGGGAAGCCTAGAACCCTTAATTATCTACCAAACCACTAAAGAACCCAAGAAGAACCTTATTCCCCCTCCCTAAGAGTGTACGTATTCGGTAAGCATGTGGCACAAAATCATTATTTAGAGCTTAATATCTAGAGCTTGTTTAAAATTTAGCTCTTGGTACTTACATACATGTACCAAAAAAAAAGGTTCTTAAAGGGTTCATTGGATAATTAAGGCTTGTTTGGTCTTCTAACTCCTGATTCTTGAAGTCGGGTCCAACATAGCAGCTTTAAGGGTTCCCCCAGGGGAACAACTAAAGATCCATTCACGGTTCTAGATTTTCTAGAGTGCCCACCAGATAAAAACGATTTGTGCATCACTCTATTTTTTTACTTTTTTTCATCACATTTGCCAGAACCATGAATAATCTAAAATAATATATTTTACTCTTCCTTTACTGGAATGAACTAATAATAGATTCATAAAAACGAAAGACCTCTTTTGATCTTGTCTTGATATTTAATTGTGTGTGTGTGTGTGTGTGTGTGTGTGTGTGTGTGTGTGCGTGTTTAAGTGTTTTATAATGAAACAAAATTACAATGGCTGGATATAATGGAAAAAAATAAACAAATAAAAGAATGTGAATTATGTTCCAGGATTAAATGATATAAATAACACATAACAACTTCTGAATGCAGGCCTGTTTCATTATTTCAGTTATTCCCCAGGGAATTTTGGAACATAATTCACGAGATTTGCATGATTGTTATAGTAAATCCCTGCTTTTCACGTAGAAACAGCCGAGAGCTACGGTGTACAGTGCATTAAAATGAAAATGGCAGAATTCTTTCACGGACATTTAAACATTTTCATGTCATAAATATGATATTCGTTATGTGTATTATTGGAAATATTTTCCCATCTTTCTCTCTCTGTTTTTCCCTCTCTCACATGAAGACTCATGGCGGTGGAGGACGAGCTGAGGGTAGGGGTAGCACCAGAGCACAAAGCCAGGATGTTTGCAGATCAGGTCAGTGCTCCTGTTTTTCTCTCCTGCTCTTCCTGTCTTCTCTCTCTTACGATTTTTTTCTCTGCTGTGTCCAGTTTTGGTCTACCGTCTACTGTGTGTCAGTACGTCTGTTTTGCCGTGTCGGTTTTTGCGCTACCTGTCAGTTCATTTGCCTGACAATTATAATTATTTGCATCCTTAGCAGCGGAACCCGTCACTTGTCATGGCTGGATTCAGTGTGAGCGCTGTTGATTCATGTTCATGCACTCGATTCTGAATCTTTGAGATGGGTTGCTTTGGATCATTTTGAGGCAACGTGCAGCTTAAAGGGAAGAGTCTGACCAAACATTGAAAAAAAGGCTAACAACTGAATAAGGAAACAGTGTCTTCTTCTTCATTCTTCCATTCATTCTTTCATTCATTCATTTATCTATCTTCAATAAGAGCTTTATCCTGGTCATGGTTGCGGTAGATCCAGAACCCATCCCTGTATCCCGCGAACACTGGGCAGGAGCTGGGAATACACCCTGGAATGGATGCCCTTTATTCACAAACTCATTCACACTTAGTGGCAATTTAGAGTCGCCAGTCTAGGTGGACGTGTTTTTGGGAGGTTGGAGAAACCAGAGAACCTGGAGGAAACCCATGCAAAAATGGGAAGAACATGCCACTGGGGTTCCTCTTGGTAGTCCGGATTCCTCCCCCAGTCCAAAGACATGCATTGTAGACTGATTGGCATTTCCAAATTGTCCATAGTGTGTGAATGGGTGTGTGAATGTGTATTTTGTGCCCTGCGATGGGCTGGCACCCCATTCAGGGTGTCCCTTGCTTTGTGCCCCAAGTTCCCTGTGATAGGCTTCAGGCTCCCTGCGACCCTGTGTAGGATAAGCGGTATGGAAAATGGATGGATGGATGGATGGAATTCTCTAATTGAATTTGTTTTTTAAGACAATGGAATCTTTTAAAAGAGTATTTTTAAATTAATCCAATTTGCCCTAATAACTGCAGCGAGGTCAACCCTGGCCTTAACCGTCCTGTCTGCTGCGACTCTTCTGCTGGAGATGTTCATAGATCAAGCATGAGGCAGTGTGATTCCTTGCCCAGTGGGATTCTATTAGTGCTTGTTGTAGTTCCGATTTCTGACCACTAGGTGAATAATATCCGAGCATGCTGCCTTGCATATGCGCAACATCAAGAAAGGCAAGCAAACCAAAGGCACACCATCTTATATGTATCTGCACCACCTGCCCCTTTGAGCCACCATTGGCCAAGATGCTGGTCACATCTATAGTTTATTCATAATCTTATAGCACAGTTATAGGCTGTTAAGGAGACCAGGACTCAACCTTGTCATTGTTAGCCACATCAGTGTTTAGACTGACTTTCCTCTTCAGTGTGCTGTATTCAGGGCAAACCTTTCTGCTTCTGGAGTGTCAATCATTTTTCAGCAACAATTGAATGTCTTTCTGAGCTTGTCCAATCATCTGTACACTGGTAAGCCACCATCTTCCACCAATACAGGTCCAGGATTTTCTCATACATATCTTCCTCACATCCAGTGATACCCTTTTAAAGCACTTCTTTTTTTATTGTCCTCAGTATCAGAAGCGAAACAGATCCATTGTATTGGGGACCATGGACTGGTCCTATTACACTTCATCCTGTAATACAAAAAAAAAAAAACCAGGGTTCTTAAATGCTGAACAGTGGTTGGTTATGTTAGAAATAAAACACCTGGTGTGGTGGTGTGATGAAATCAGAATGAAGACTCAAAGAACAACATGAGTAGTCTATTCTCAGAAGCAGGCATAGGGTGAACAGGCAGAATCCTCGTTTTGCAGGCAGTGATGCGGTCTAGCGCTCCTGCTGTTTTACCATTCAGCTGAGAAACTTTCTCACAAGAGGAAGGGATTAGCTGCAGTAGAGGCTTATCGAGAGTTGAAAGGGAAAGAAGACATGCAGTGAAGCACGGGCTAGATATCGGTTGGAGCAAGAGGAAGACACAAAGAACCAACATAATAAAGAAAGAACAGTTTGTTCATCATGTTGGAATTTACCTCTCCATTCTTCAAGGTGTTATTTAGACAATCTCTAAGGAGACATTTCGACTTAATTTCTTGTTTAATCCATAAAACCAGACCATGAATACAGGCATAATGTGCTTTATGTCAGATTTATGGAAACCTCTGGACGTTTCTTTGGTAATCCCTCAGTGATAATTGTCCCATATGTCTAAAATTAACATATTTCTACATCCCACATAGTGCCATAAACACATAATAATCACTGCTCTTGACATAATTCACACTTACAATAAAAGTGACTGAATGGGTTGTTTGAGCACTCAATATCTTGCAGAAAAATCTACTGAACTCCTTGAGAGGGAAACAAAACAACACACCAGGAGGCAAAAAGTATATGTAGGCTTTAACTTTGTAATTGATATCAGCTTGAACTTTACAATTAATTGTCAGAAATTGAGTAGTACGCTTCAGGAATACAGAGGTACTAGCTTGGTAAGGGCTGCCACTGATCACACTGACACTGATCACCTACAGCAGATTGAATCTGCTGTAGGTGGTGAATGAAGGCTTACCTGAAGGCTGCATGAGCTGTCTTCCACGCTCTTCTACATCTTGACACTGTTGCCCCTGAGGAGGGTACTACTACCAAAGTACTACTACTGGTAAAGAAGCCCCGAAATCCAACCTGTTGACAAGTTGGTGAATGGATTGTGGTCTAATTTTTCCCAGAACAAGATCTGATTCCTTGTGGGATAACACTGTGCAGCACTGTCCTGGTTGGAATCCTCAGCATCCCCTGGATTGCAGGTGTAAACTTTGAAGGGTTTGACAGGGATGTGGTTCAGAGCAGGATTTGCTAAGTGTCTTCGGGAAGGGTGGGGGGGGGGGTCCTTTTTTGGCTTTGTTGCAAAGCATAATTGTTTTAAATATGATGGAATCCAGTGGTAGCTACATAGCAATTGGGTAATATGGGAGAATAAGTGAATCAGTTGCGGATGTGGATCAGCAGTGAGTTCCAGTAGTTAATTCTTGAGAAGACTAGGAACTGAACGAGCACCTGAATGACCTCCATGGATAGAAATGGTCAGACCTTTATGATGTTGTAAAGTAGAACGCTACTTGAACGAGTCCAGTTAGCATGAGAAGAGAAAGATAGCTGGTTGTCCAGAACTACCCCAGGGTAACATGTAATCCGAGAGTTCCCCTGGCTCGGTCTTTCTGGTATTTCGTTTCAGTTGATGAGTTGCCATCCATTACGAGATGTCCACCAAACATCTGAAGGCGGTTTTACAATTGTTCTAAGTAGTTGCATCTACACCTTTAACCGATTCAGGGCTTGTTTCAGGGGTGGGGTTCGTAAGTGCAGGTTGCAATTGCTTTCACATTATTGTCCTTTGGTACTAGCACCCAAGCCGTGTCATCGTGCAGGAATACCTGCAAATGAGGAGGCGCTTTCTTAGAAGGAGTTGGACATACATGCCACAAGAAGTGCGTTTTTTTTTATGTTCTCAGCGCAAGCACTTGCACCACAAATCAGCACTCCAGTCCTATGTTTTTATACATCAGTAACACAGTCCAGCTTTTCTGCTGATAGTAACAACCCTTTATCCTGGCATCATGAAAGTAGAAACAGGAAGTAACATGACAAACTGAGCCAATCATGTTGCTCAGCATGAGGTGCTGAGACGGACTAGCGTCCACACACGATGCAGAGGACGGTAAGGGGTAGGGTTAGAGTACGGTTGAAGCGAAACCCAGACCACCATTTTCAAGACGACCAGGGATCGGATTTCTGGACTGCTCTGGGGTGCGAAAACAGCCTTCATACTTCACAAAACATAACAAAGAGGCCAGAGTTTGGAAAAAAGGGGCCATATTAGATTCACGTTACGAATTGGTCCAAATTTGGCCAACACAACGTAAAACCCATGAGCATTTTCATCATCATTTCCATGAACACACATGATTGAGCTCAACAGCTTTTCTCTGCATGCGTTATGTTTCCATGCTAGGTTTTAAATATTAGCTATGTGAATGAAAGTGAACTTGTGGCTGAATTTTGTCCTGGCTTTTTTGTATATATGTTTGTGAAAGTGATACCACAATACCACTATGACAAATAATGTATATCTCCTACAGCCCTTGCTGATTTCATGTATCATTTCTTTACCACTATTCTGTTCTTCATGCTTTTATGGTTGTACTCAACTATTCTATTTTCCTTGACTACCTCTACAGGAACGGCATGCAAATGTGCTTGAGTACATGCTTTGTAGGTGTGTAGCATGGCCTTTTGTCGAAGTTTAAGTCTATAGAACTCAGTATATCATCCTTATTTAAAATTTGAGTTAATCTTTTAGAGCATGCTGGCTGATATTCTACCACAAAATGATGATTTCCTTTTTTTTAATGAACATGTTCCTTTTTTTCCTACAGATGTTTTACTCCGTCAGTATTTTTATGTTTGTGTGTGCGTTTTTGTGTCAGTTATCTGAAATGTGTGTGTATGATTTGGTGAGTGTGTGTGTGCATATATATATATATATATATATATGGCATATCTATATATGTGTATTTATGTGTTTGTGTGTGTATGTGTGTGAACCCAAACTGGGAGACACTTTTCTCACGTACTCCTCTTTACTCTATACACACATCTAAACCCTCACTTGCCCACCATCCCAACACACACACACACACACACACCTTCTCCTCTGCTTTTTCTGTCTCTCTCTCTACCTCACCTCTCCTCGTGTTGATGAGATACGGTGATTTCTCTTAGGGGAGGCGGCAATCCATCCTAGTGCAGCCCCGTCTCGCGCCCGTCCCTCCTCGAATGCACAGGTAATGAAGCAGCTGAGTGTGAGCCACCCATCACCACCCACCCTACAAACCAACCAACCAACCATGACCTGTGTGTGCGTGCGAGTGTGTGTGTGTGTGTGTGTGGTGTGTGCTGCATTCGTCCTCACACACCAGTGAACATTCACAAAAATAATTATAAAAAGTTCACACTTTAAAGACAGTCATTATCATTCAATAACTCCGCAAAAGAGCAATACCTCTACTGCAATTTTTTTTTCATTAATGTCTAATTTATTATTTTTATGCAATCCGACGGCCTTTATTTGATTTTACAGTTATAAATGATATTTTCTTTACAAATCCTAATAAGAAAACTCCAACATCCACACTGAACACTCACATCTCCCATTCCATCCCATTCAGCTGTCGCCTTCCGGGTCAAGACCACTGTTTTTAAATGTTTTTTCCTCATTTGTGAGGTGCATTTCTGTCATTATTGTCAAAATGGCATGCACTTATGCTCTTGTTCTCTTTTTCTTATGGACGACACATGCCACACACCCCACACCCACTTCACACTCACTCATATCTAATAACATACATGTCAGTGGTGGAAAGAGTGCAAAAAAATTACACAATGTATACACTGTATAGTATATATTGTTAATTTTAAGCTAACTATACGGATATCTTGGTCAAGTGGTCGAGAATGGTGTAATTGTAAAAAGGGATGGCGTTTAAAGATCTTACATTGATTGTTGTGTGATAGAATAGCTGACTGGCTCGCTGAAATTCACAGTATAACGACTCTATTTTCCTGACCATCGGTATAGAAAGTAGCCTGGTCAAGAGTGGTGTAATTGTAAAAAGTGGAAGAGGTAGAACAAATATATTAAATGGTCTGGTTAAGGGATATGCAATCAAATCAACTCAATTGGATTTAATATTGATTTTACATAACTGGCTGGCTCACCACTTTTACTGTACAGTATCAGGCCCCTATTTTCCTGCTCATCAACACAGGCGATAATCTGGTTAAGAGTAATTCGTAAAAACGGGTGGAGTTAGACTAAATATAAAGATGTTACATTGATTGTTTAGTGGTAGAATAACTGGCTGGCTCACTGATTATTCACAGCATATTATTCACAGCTCACCTTATTCACAGCATAAGGGCTATTTTTTTCCTGACCATCAGTACAAAGGGTAATCAAGAGCGGTAAGAACATATATATTAAATAGTCTGCTTAAGGGATATGCAATCAAATCAACAACTGGAAATTAGTGACGATTGAATATAACATTGAATTTGTTTAACTGGCTGGCTCGCCACTTTTACTGTACAGAAACAGGCCCATATTTGCCAGCCCATCAGCGGAAATGATAATCTGGTTGAGAATAATTTGTAAAGATTTTGTGGAGTCAGACTAAATATAAAGATGTTACAATGATTCTTTAGTGGTAGAAAAAACTGTCTGGCTCGCCAAATTAAGATAGTCGGCCATATTGTCTTGAACTTTAGTGCAGACGGTAACCTGATCAAGAGCAAGGTAATTGGAAAAAGAGGTGGACTAAATATAAAGGATGTTTGGTGGTGGAGATAACTGGCTGGCTCACCTGATTTACATTTTAAGGGCCCTATCGTTTTATCAGTACAGACCATAACCTGGTCTGGAAGAGTTAGATGAAATATGTTATATTAATGGTATATTAATTGTAAAAACATTGATTGTGGTAAAAAAAAACAACAACAACCTAATAATAATAACTGTCTGTCTCACTTATTTTTGTGAGCATCAGCACATGCGATAACCTGGCAAAGTGCGGTGTAATAAAAGGGGCGGAGTTTGAATAAATATATTGTCAGCTCTTCTAATTCCATTTAAAATCGACAGACTCAGTGCAGTGACAATTGGATTTAATTTTAACATTTTGCTTATTGGTAGAAATAACTGGCTGGCTCGCCAAATCTATATTGTAAGGCTATTTTGTGGCACTTTATTGAACTTCACTGATTCGCATTTATTAGCAGTACGTTATTTTTTTAAAGATAAAATAATTGAGTCAGTCTTATTTAGTTAGTCTCTGGGTGGAGGAGTATTTATGTTGAAGGGGGTTTTAGTTTTCAATTAGATCCCTGAGCGTTTTTCTGCTGCTTTCTATTATTCCCAGTTGTCCATGTGCCTTTATTCTGGTTTTTGGTACTGTCTCCGCCCATACTCTTTCATTGATTGGTTACCCGATTGTGCTCACCTGTTCTGTGTTCAGCCGGGTGTTACTGCTTTCTTCCTTTAAAAAAAATGTAATTATGGATCCCCCTTCTTTGATGCTGCCTGCTGTGACTGGAATTGAATGGACTGTACAAAAAGTGCAAAAATATGTTGGACAGTAGATAGATAAGCTGACTTTCCACCGCTGAAACACACACACACACACACACACACACACACACACACACATACACAAACACACACACACGCAATCACAGGGCATGTGCTATGATTCGGGGTGGGAAAAGGTTTCATTACCACGCCGTCATCTACTTCACCACTGTTCTCTGAACTAGATGATGGGAATTCTGGGAAATCTCCGTATCCGTCTCAATCCTGCCCAGATCGGGTCGATGACGTGCATTGCGTGCATGCATGTGTGTGTGAGTGGACGTCGGTGTGCGTTCATGTTTGTACAGCTTGTGCATCTGTTGTTCGGTGGTTCGAGAGACGCTGTGTTGGTGGAAGTCCTGTGCTGTTGCTTTGCTTTGAATTGAAGAGGAAATGGGAGTTTGCCATATTCTGGGAATGAGTGTAAAATAGGGGAAAATGCGGGTTCATGTTTTTTATGCTTGCAAAAACGCTTTAAGGTCTATAAGCCATTTCTTTATGTTAATATCTCATTACTATATGCAGAGATTTTGCTTCTAACTAGCAGAGAACTCCAGCTCGCCACAGGAGATGTCATCTGTGGACTCTTCAGCCACAATTTGTCCAAAGTTAATGACCCTCGTATGAGCTGTAATTAGGATCCCAGCTGATGACTAATCGAGTTCTGACAGAGATACATCCTTCACTCCTGTTGTCCTCATCAACCAGCATCTCCTTGTCGTTAGTGTCGCCCGTAGCTCCTACGCACAGGCTCATGTGTAATTTCCTCAATTCCTTCCATTCTCAAGTATCATGTCAAAGGTTCTGATTGAGAAGAGAAAACAAATTGTTCATTCTGTTACAAAAAAAACAACAATATTGTCATTTAGAGATGATAAATGACATCAATGCTGCACTTTAATTCAGACTGGGTTATGTTAGCAACACTTGCTTCTTGCTAATGTAATAGTCTGAAATCAAGCATTATTTTTTAAATGTGTATTTAAAAAAAAAAAAAAACTCATTCTAAAACTCGTACCATGAAGTTGAAATTCAGTTCAAATCAAATCACCAATTTCAACAAGTGAGTATATGATTATCTTACAGCTGTGTAACACATACACACTCATTCAAACAAGGTAAATGCTCAATGCATCATTCTTCATCCTGCGATAAACATGAATAAGTATGCGAACCATTTCCTACACCATGCAGTCGAGTATTTTCATGCTTATGACATGTTTATCTCCTGTAATAAACACATTTATGAACTGTTGTTGATATTTATCAGCCCCTTTAATGCAGTTGTTTCCTCCCTTACTGCCATAATCCAGACCTCACTGAAAAGGACCGAACTTGACGGCATACTCAATAAACTTGGTTTATATATTAAATGAACTCTGGTTTGGGCTTCACCTGTGTAGGTAAGAATAGCGGATAAGGCCAAAAAACAATGTTTGTATTCAAATTTGTACATCATTTATTTTTTTTAACCAGTATAGCTAATAAGATTTAAAGTGATATCATTTTTGTTGACTGACCCAGAAATTATGGTCCATGTCTAGCCTATTAATGAAAAAACCCTCAAATGTTCAAGCTGTTCACTTTGCTCCAAAATGTTTCTTGGCATTTATAAAATATATAGCTGTAGTATGGTGTGTTGTTGCAGAAAATGTTCCGCAAAGGAGGTTTGAAAGTGTATTCGCTGTGGCCAGACTGGTCTAAATGCCATTAACCTGACAGACCATGGCATTTAAACAGTACTCTCTCAATTACAGTGGTGTCCATAGGTTGAGTCTACTACCAAGAAACAAAACTGTTTGGGAAGTCTTAATATTTTTTGTTTTTATACTGACACTATACATTTCATTGAAACAGAAGGGAATATATGAGAATCATTGTCCAAATCAAAACAGAGGCATATATTCATAGATCAAGCCAAGAAAAGCTAGGAAATGAACCAAAAAAAGTAAAACTAGGAACTCTACGAGATCAGGAAACATGGGTAATACAGACAAAATAGCTTATAACCTATGTGACTAATCAGAAGAAACCATTGTTAACAATGACCAGGAGAAGTGGTTAGACCTGAGATAGATCAGGAGGAAACCAGACACTTATCTAATGACACAACTGCAGTACAACAATACCTAAGTTACCCACATGACCAAAATCAACTCTAACTTTATTTAACAATCCAACGTCACAAAATGTGCAAATAATCAACCAGAAATGTGCCAGAATGTGCTCCATAGTTCCCACCTGCAACAAAACACACATTGATCAAATAGAGGTCAAGATGTAACCTTACCTAAGTATTGTTTTAGTTCAACGTGGTATTCTCACTCCTGGCTGGCTCACCAATCTATATAATCAGATTCAGCCATCCAAGAGGACCAAATATGTATTATCTTTTTTTTAGTTCATTGGTATTTTAGTAGCATTTAGGGATGCGGTATTACAACTAGGAGGAGACATTTAAACAGCAGGGTGGAACTGGTATCTTACCCACCACAGATCACCCATCTGTAAACTTAACATGACAAAACTGGTGTACAACATGAACACTAGCTGGACACTGTAACATCAAATCAAACTTCACTGTTATAAAAACAGTTCAACTAAATGGCAAAAATGGCAACCCTTTACCAATTGCGGTACAGTGAGCCAAAATCCAACACTGAAATCTAACATTGCTGCTTTACAGAGAATATTCACTACAAAATTTCCATATGTATATATAACTCCAAGTACAGGCTCCAAAATCACTCCAAGGTCACACTGAGGCAAATGAGGTTAAGTTGTAATTTAACCTAATGTATGGTATAAACCAGGTTCAAAACTTTTGAGTTCTTTTGGTTCAAGATGATATATTCTCTCTCCTGTCTAGTTCGCCGAACTGTATCATCAGCTTTAGCCATTCGAGATAGGTTAACCACTTAAACATCACTTGCTTGAGTTCAGAGGTACTTTAGTTGTAGTTTAAGGATGCATCATTGCAACTCCTGAAGTGGGCAAAACAGAAAGCAGAGCAACAAAATGGTTCATTACACCTAACCACAGATCCGAAATGACAAGGGTAAACCTTAACTTTAAAGTTCAATCCAAAGTTACATGTAAATTTACCAGTCCTACATCCTGCAAAAATTACTGCTTTTTTGAAATTATAAAGAGAACATTATCAAAATACAGGCTCCAAGGTCACTCTAAATTGATGCAAATTAAGTTCTAATATACCTTAAGCATGGTGTAAACTAAGATCTAACCCTTTGAGCTGAGTTGTTTTGGCTCAAAGTAGGATATTCTCACTCCTGGCTGGCTCGCCAGTCCATTTTAGAGGTACTACATAACAGTATTGTGGCCAATATTGGTTTAAAACACAGGATTAGATCTAATTAGACATTTTTCAAACTACTCTATATTTTATTTCAGGAATGTGTGTCATTATCAGCTTTGACCTAAATTAAGAGATCAGACCTAAATTAAGAGATCAGTGCATCACTGATTGTATTTGTTTTCTATAGCAATGGAATAAAAACCAGTTCTTGTTAGTGGACTCTAAATTTTGGACCCTACTGTATAATATGCTTGAATGGGTGAAGTCAGTTGTATTTCATAGGATATCAACCCAAATATAAGACATTAGTACATCTGAACTTTCTTTTATCTAACCATTAGAACTTTTTCTGTCTCTCACTAATGTTTTCTGCTACTCCTATCCCTGCACAGCAAAATCATCAGCATTTGTTATTTTGGTATTCAAACCTCGGTTTCCAAAATCTAGAGTTTAAGAATTTCTCTGTGAGCAAGTGCTTTTGGTTGTTTTGCATTCGTCTTAGTGTAATATTTATGACACCACATGATGTTCCTGTCTCGTCTGCACAGTGCAGCATCGGGAGAGGAGGGGAGTGGACCCGCTCGACTGACCTTGTATATCAACCCCAGATTTTTAATCCCTCCCTCATCCCTCTCTCTCCTTCTCTCTTTCTCTCTCTCTCTCTCTTTCCTTCTCTCTCTTTCTACGTGCCTTTTCATTTCTCCCTTCTGGAGCATTTTTATGGATGTTTCCCATACCTCGGCCGTGTAACTCATTCTCCTCTTTTTTCCCTTCCCGCTACTTCTCCCATCCCTTGTGACCTGTCCATCCCACCTTTTCTTTTCTTCTTCCCTCTCTCCTTCTGTCTTCTTTGGTTCTGAACCTTTGTACCACTGTATCCTTTTTTCCCCTGTTCCCTGTGTTATGTTTTCATTCTTCCTTCTATCTTTTCTTCATCCGCCTTCTGTCCTTCAAATGCTCCTTGTGTCCTTTCTTTCCTCTATTTTCTCTCCCTCCCCCTCCCCTTCTTTCTTTCTCTTTGTCTTGCTAGGAAGAGCAGCTTCCCTCCCTGGGTTCTCCAGACCCCGGTGTGAGTGTTGGCGGAGGAGAATTGAGCGCCGCTCTTGCCTTTGGAGTCTCTCCCTCGGACATCTCCTCCGACAACCCGCCCCAGAACGGAGGCCCGCCCCCCAAAGTAGCTTCTCCCACTCACTCCCCACTTCATACACACCTCAGCCGGAACGGAGAGATGCGCGGCAACCAAAAAGCCTCTGTGGCAAACGGGACCACAACAACATCAAACATGGGAAGCGGATTAGGAGGGGGAGCAGGTCTCTAACGGCGCTACGCCAATCCGAATGAAGAATGATAACATCCCTTACTTCTGCCCTTTTTTCATCGTTTTTTTTCTGCATGAGGCACATCTTTATGGGGAGGCGTTCATCCTTACACCATCCACACCAAACTACTAAAGGGCTCTCCGGTGGATGGATCTCATATTTCCTTTTGACTAATGTAAAAAAACAAAACAACCCACAACTTTTCCATCGTATATAACTCTGGAATGACATGGTATGGTGGTGTTCATTGAACCAAATGTGGGTGATTCTTGTGAATGATCTGAATTCCTGAATTTAGGGTTTTTTTTTTTTTTAAACAATCAGCTGGGTAAATGACCTCTTGAGTGCTGTGTGAAACAAAAAGACATACAATTCTCTAAAAAACAACAACAACAAAGTGGGTAAAAGGTCTAAACCTGTTCAGAAAATGCCAGCTTTCAAGGCCTTCTGAAGCAGATACGCTTGTATTGTCATGTCGTCTGGCTTCCTTAGTGCCTTCTCTGCTTCCTTCAACAGGGTTTTCAAACGAGCAACAGAATAACAATCTCAACAACACCTTTCCATTTCGCATCTCGCATCTCGCACGTTCACGTTAAAGTGACTTGGACGATGTTGTGATCTGGAACAGGGAAACGTTTTCAGTTTTTTTTTTCCTTTCGAAAGCAGAAGATGTGGTTTCTCTCTCCCCCCCCCCCCCCCCCCCGTTTTTTTAAACATGACGCTTAATGAGAAGTGCTCTTGGTCTTCGAAATTTGAAATGAAGTCGAGGAAGCTGCCTCAGTAGACTTGCTGGACTTGTGCAATGTTTCTCTCTTCTCAATCTCAGAACCTGTGTGTGATCAACTGGTGCTATAGACTAAGAAAAAAAAAACAGTGATATTTCAGAAATCCGTGTCTCATAGCACTGCCTCCCATTAACCCCCCTTCATCCCCTTCACCCCCAACTCCTTGTTGTCCATTTGTCTTGCCATGCTGTTCATTGCTCCTCTGAATGGTCAATGTTTCATGAATGCAACATGAGGTGGTCTCTGTCAGGTTGTCTTCATATCCAAATACGACAGTAGGCCAATAACAGAGGAATTGATCATATTGTAAACAATATCGTTTTGCTTTTTTTTTTTTTGCCTTGCATTTTACAGTACATGTATTAATAACTATTCCCACTGGTGTAGGATCTGACACAGTGAACTAATAATTGTCATCGCAGTTACATTTCTACGTAGGCTATAGTTTATTAGGCTTTTTTTTTTTTTACGTAGCTCAACCAATAGTAAACATTTCAGCTATAATTATACAGAGGTGCCAGTACTAACTGTCCTAATGTAATCCTAACAAGCGTACAGAATAAAACAGAATTACACACACAAAAAAACCAAAAAAACAACTAATGTATGTCAATGGACGGGATGGCTACAGTAGGGTTTTTTTTCCAGGTACAAAAAAAGTCTGGTAATAAGCAGCTACTGCATATTTTTCTATTGGCTCACAAGACCAAGGCTCGTGACATCACAGGTCAAGTCGGTGAAACGAAAGTAACCGCTTCCATAGCGGTTACAAATGCTCGCCTTTCGCATCCACCGTCCTTTCCCCTTCAGTGAATTGGCTTAATCCGCATTCGCTCTGAATGCTGATTTAGCTAAAAACCTTGTAGGAGGTTAGCAAGGATTTAGTTAGCAACCGTAAATGTTGGCACCTCTGATTACAGTGCCCAAACATTTACCTTGACAAATCTGCACGTACAACAGCTCTACCTTATATTCTTGTATATACACATACATACTATATAGAATCACGTCACGTGTCTGCAGATTTCGTGTTATATTTCATGTCCATTTTATTCATGTTATCATGATAAACCTGTTATATTGTCATAATCATGACAAGACCTGGCTTATCCAATGCAGCAGGCTTTGAAATGTCTTTTATAACTAATTTGTTGTAAGCCTATAGGCCTTATAGGACTCGTGCTTGTGCTGCGAAGCACTCGAATCGAGTTGGAATTGAGTGTTGATTGTAAAAAAAAAAAAAAGGAAAGAAAGAAATTAGATGCACTAATATAACAGGCTGAAAGGAGAAAATGGGTTCAAAGATGAACTGCACAATAAGAGAAGCGTTAGTATCTTTAACTGTAACTCTGAAGATTAGCTTTGAGTCTAGAGAAGAGAATGGACTGATTACCTTTTGTTTCCCCACAAGCCTTTATTTTATGGCTATATTACAAGCAAGTTTTTAAAATTCAGTAATAATAAAATCCTTAGAGACATGGTTGAAGGAACATGGTCTACAGGGTCTCTGGTCGGTGATATACCTCAGCAACAGGAATAAGAGACTCAGGTAAACATTCTGCTTCATAGCTTAGCGCAGGGTAGTCCGTCCATCTCTTCTCTAAGAAGTAGCAGTGATTTCTTCGCACTTCTGCATCCCTTTTCTCCACTACTTTTCTTTGTATCCCGTCTCTCTCCCACCAGCCAATCGCACAGCTTTGTGGAGGACAATCTGGAATCTAATTGGACGCCTCAGCTAGGACCGTCCTCGGGATGGCGCGGCTTTAACGCCAGGGCGCTGTCTCGTGACTCGCTCGCTTGACACAGAGGAAACTGAGGCTCTTGAGCCCCAGGTGACCCAAAGAGAACATAGGTACCCTCAGTCTCCTGCTCTTTCTCGGACTTTGTAGGACTTTCAGCTTTCTCCACATCACTTTCGGATGTGCATGCGGGAAAGGCGTTTCGAGGATGATCTCAGTCTCTTAGTCTGTTCAAACATTTGAGCAACGCGTTACGAATTAACACAACTCTCTAAAAAAAAGAAATCTACGTGAACATCTCATCCAGCGGGAAGGAGACGTTTCCATGGGTGTTTCAAAAGGTGCTGTTCTTCTAAGACATGACATCCACAGATTCGTTCTGCTCATTACGGCTCTCTGTGCTTTTGTTTCTTTCTTTTTTTTTAGTCTTTTTGTTCGAGGTATTTAAATATTTAAATATGCATATAATTATATAACAGTGAAAAGAACCGACAGATATAAACGAACTGAGAATGGAAATGCCTGATTTATTTATTTATTTATTTATTTATTTACTTTTATTTATCATGCCACACTATCACATGTGCTTCAGTTAGACTTTGATGAGAAGAAAAATAACTGTTTGAGAAGCAAGTTTCTTTGGATTTTGTCATTTTTAACCTGCTCCCCCTACTTCGACACTTCCCACGTCGCAGTGATGGATTTCTTTTTCTTCATCTTTTTTTTTTTTTTTATCACAAACTATCCGATCCTGAAATCCCGGATGAGGAAGTGTTGTCTTTTGTTTATCCGCATGGCAGTCGAGAGTACACTGGGATTTGGAGATAACTTTAACTTTAACTTCTGGACTTCATGGCCGAGCAGCCTGGACATTTTCCTTTCTTTTTTTTGTTTTCCTTTTTTTTTTTTTTAAACAGTTGCAGGTATGTATTGCAGTTGAAACAATGTTGTGTAGTGGGTGAATGTGTGTATATACAGTGTGTGTACAGTGTTTGTGTATATACTTATGTATGGGTATATATATTATGTGGACATGTAAATACGATTTGTTTATATATATATATATATATGCATTGTACAGAATGTATTTTGTCCGAGAGGAGGAAACCTTTCTTTCTTTTTATTTGTATTTTTTATTTATTTGGAAACGAAGTGGCAATTTCGAGGCGGGTGTCTTTGGAAGCACTTTTTTGCACAGACTTAACATACGGAGTCTGAGACGTATGATGCATCACCATTACGCTGCCGCACACCTCGAGCTTGCACCCATTTTCTCATTGACTGGGGCATTTTGTAATAGTTTCTAGGTGACAAAGCAATGTTTGTATATATCTATATATATATATATATATTATCTATATACGGAATATAACAATATTTCTGATTAATTTTCATCTTCATGGCTGTTGATTCTTACAGCTGGGTGTTTTCAGTGCTCCAGTGTATGTGTGCGTGCGTGCGTGCGTGTGTGTGTGTGTGTGTGTGTAGGCTCGCCTTGAGCTGCAGACGAATCCGTTTATAAGGTCAACCCCTCGAGATATTTACCGTCCCATTTTATTCTATTGACCTTTTGTACACCTAACACTTTTTCCCCTTTCCCTGCTTTTCTTCTTAAAATGATTTATTTTAATCTTTAATCCCTGGAAATGGATGGAGTTCCCATGATGTGCCTCCTTCTTCTAAATCTTCATTTGACCTTTGTCAGCCATAAGAAAATCATATCCATTCTCCTTGACAAGCCATAAGCCCCACCCCAAAAAATTATCTATTATGAAAAGGGCAGATATTTGAGGATTTAATTCTCTTCTTCTTTTTTTTGTGTGTGTGTGTACGTATGTGTGTGTGTGTGTGTGTGTGTGTGTGTGTGTATATATATATATATATATATATATATATATATATATATATATATTTATATGTATATATATATGTATATGTATATATGTATATGTATATATATATATGTGTGTATATATATATGTATATATATATATATATATATATATATATATATATATATATATATATTAATGGAAAGAGTGATCAATTTGGAGTGTTGCTAATGTTTATGGATTTGTTATGAATGTTGATATTCTGGTTATTGAAATGTAATTATTATTATTATTATTATTATTATTATTATTATTATTATTATTATTAATGTAATAATGATTGGGATTGCTATTCTCATCCTTTAGTTTATTCAATGCTGTTGAAAATAATGCGTTCATTTCCATTATTATTATTATTATGATTATTATTATTATTATTATCTTTTTTTTGAATAAGCAGGTATTTATATTTGGGGTGGGTGAATCACAGAGATGAAATTAATAAGATGAATAAAAATTAATTCTTATCATAACATTATGTGAAGGTGTCTATATTGCCTTGTATCTATCTATCTATCTATCTATCTATCTATCTATCTATCTATCTATCTATCTATCTATCTGTCTGTCTATCTATCTACCTGTCTGTCTGTCACATGAGCGTGAAAACATTCACAAACATCCAGCGTGTGATGAAATGTCACCTCAGTGTGACAGTATTTTGACACATATGATGAAAAACAATTGTAAAAAAGGTTATGACAGTAATAATCACGTAGATTCTATTGAAAACAACTTCCCACGCATCTGCGACAAAAGCCACATCACTCAGTACTCAGTTGGTATTAAAACGGGATTAAAAGGGTGTCCATTAATTAGATACAGATTTTGATAATAATATTATTAATAATACTTTTAATATCACTATTACCAATGTAGTTTCATGTTTATTTGATTATACGGTCTCTTGCTCGTCTCTCTGTCTCCTCTCTGATTGGCTTCTGGCTTTAGCCTGTCACTGGAACTTCTTTTGTGCCTAAAGTCGAGGTGTGATGACGTTTGACGTATCCGAGTTGCCGTATGATGGATGCGTACACATTTCACACCAGTTCCAATTACAAGATTGGCGGCGTGACTAGGAACAGCACAGGAATATCAGATTATAGAGGATTTTATCCCCCAAGTCAATTTTTGTTTGAATGTTTGTTTGTTTGTTTTTCCATTAAAAAGAATCATGCACTTTGTACCTTAAATGAATTATGATTTTAGCACAAATATTCTTTCTGTACTTTTTTATTTTTACTCCTAGTTATCTGACAATTAGACATGTCCATAGTCTTTGAGTGTAGTAGTGTAGTGGTGTAGTGGGGGCGGGGGGGCGGGGGTGAATTTTTTTTAAATTCACTCATGTTCCTTTTGAATTATTCCTCTACCATATTTGTATCCTCTGAGCATTTTGAATCATCTTCGTTGCGATATTGTTGAACAATTGAAATAATTATTGTTGAAATAAACGTTAAAAAAAAAAAGTCCACGAACATCTCGCGAGACCGGAGCGGTCAAGGTGGAAACAATCGCAACTCTCGCGATACTTCAAGTGGTCACTTGGGGGGGACAAAAAAAAAAAACAGCGCAAGTCTCGCGAGACCGGAGCGGTCGCTGTGGAAAAATGGCCGCTCACGGAACGATTCCTGGAACGGGGAACAACATCAAATACAGTCCGGGGCGTGACAGCTGACCTACGGCGAACCCGGTTTTGTCCGTCCTTTGCCCGACTTCCGAACGAATGGGTAAAGAGGCCTGCGACAAGGGGCATAAGGAACCACAGCGAGTCCGTTTAAATAGTCGGAAGAAGCGGGGAGCTAGCTAGAAAGCTAACGTTGCTCAACGTTGGCTAGCTTGCTAGCTAACCTAAGACAAGGCGCGCGAGCCTGAATCAGCGCCTTGGGTTTCGGTGTGCTAATCTGAAAGCTAGCCGAAAACAGCCGCAGGAATGAGCGGACCGGGACAAGACAGCGAGCCAGAGGCCAAAATCCTTCACATCAAGCGGCTGTACAGGTGAGAAACAACAGCAACACCACCTCCAACACTGCGTTCATGTAAACTAGCTTAAATAGCAGACCGATGAATCACGTCAACAGTAGTAACTGCCTCGCTAATGACAACCCTAGCTAATATTATCCTTTACGTTAATTACCTTGTAATTCAATTTATTACATTATAAACATTTTGCATGCTAGCTAGTTATTCAACCGAACATGAGCTAATCTGGTTAGTAGGCATCTACTCTGTAGACTTGGCTACCAAAAAGGAGGACCTGAATATTAAAATAAAATAAGTCTACTAAAATAAAATGTCTACTAGTAAGTGTACAACATGCGAGGATTTCCAACTTTCTTAATTAAACCATATTTCCAGACAATAATAAATCCCAGAGTCATTATCTTTATTATCTTGGATTACATGCCAGAGTTCTTTCCCTGATCTGATGACAGCTGTCAAAAAAAACCACCTTTATCTTCAGTTTCACCTTATATCTGACTGAAATATCTTTATAAACCTTAAATCTAGGCTATCCTACTGGATCTTTCAGTCTTCATGTCCGTTCACGCGAGTATATTGTAGTGATTATATCGTTTGAGGACGAGTCGACTCGGAGTCGGTCCTTTTAACTTGAGAGTCGATTCGCATACATGAGACACCTTTTTTTTTAAATTCCTTTAATCAAACAGATTTGAAAGCTCATTAACATCTAAGCTTTGTGATGATGTGAAGATGAAGGAAGAGTGTGTGTGTGTGTGTGTAAGAGAGAGAGGCACAATGACGGGGTTGAGGTTGTCAGGATGACTTCACGTCAGTTTTCTTAATTGTGAACCGTATTTTGGGTTCACGGTCTTTTAATGTAGTACAGAGAATTTTAAATACACTATATGGCCAAAAGTTTGTGCACCTCTGACCCACCCCAGATTCCAGATTTACTGCTGTTTTGATGTGCTGCACTCTTCTGGGAAGGCTTCCCACTAGATTTTGGGGCGTGGCTGTGGGGATTTGTTTTCATTCACAAATGAACAAGATCGTTAATGAGGTCGAGGTAAGATGCTGATGTTGATGTGAGGAGGCTCCAGTTCATCCCAAAGGTGTTCAGTAGGGTTGAGGTCAGGGATCTGTGCAGGACACTTGAGTTCTTCCACCTTCTTCCAACCTTCACACACCGGGTCTTCATGGAGCTCGCTTTTGCGCCTCTTATACACTTGTAGCGTAGATGTTATTTTATTTATTTGAGTTTTTTGTGCTTCTCCGTTTAGGGCCGTGGTGGAATCCGTACACAAGCTGGACGTGATCATCGGCAGCAAGTCGTCCTACAGGGAGGTCTTCAAGCCGGAGAACATCAGCCTGAGGAACAAGTAAAAACGCTCTCGGCTCACTTAGTTTACCAGGTTCTTTATTTGTTCTGAATGTTTTTTTTTTATTATTATTATTATTATAATTTCCTTCCTGCCAGACTGCGTGAGCTGTGTGTAAAGCTGATGTTCTTGCACCCGGTGGATTACGGCCGCAAGGCGGAGGAGCTGCTCTGGAGGAAGGTCTACTACGAGGTCATTCAAGTCATCAAGACCAACAAGAAGGTATTGATGTTTATAGAGACAGTGAGGGTGGGGACTGATTAATTTTCCACCACAGCTACTCTGACGGTATATAAACGGATTAAAAAGTACGACGAGTCACTGTTTAATTAACCCACTGCGACATATTGCTCAGTTATGTATAATAAACGACGCATTCATTTCCATATTACTGAATCATTTACAAATTATTTGGCGTAGAGACTCGTGTTAAATCTGAGAGACGATTCCACTCATAACTTTGCATACTTTTTATTATTATTTTTGTCTTGATTGCTTTGTATTTCTTTTGATTTATTTGCTGATTAATTTTCATCCCCCCCCCCCCCACGATTTATTTTTAGATTTAGTCATCTAAAACTCCTAAAACAGTCACATATCTTATGAAAAGGGGCAAAAGTAGGCCTGTGAGGGTTAAAAAAAAAGGTACTGTAACTGGGTGCAACTCTCTGTGGTATAAGAGGAATAAATCACCCCAGAGACATGCGCTTCTAGGAAAAGAATCAACTCAGTAACTCCGCACGTTCATTCATTCATCACAACGTCCCGTCATTGATTACTTTCCTATAACGGCATGATCCCGAGTGTTTTATTTAGGGACCGCGCTGATCTGATATCCGGTATCCGTGTCGGACCGATACCTCAACAACACGGCAGATGGGTTATCGGGTATCGGATTCCCTAACAAGGATTGGATTTGGAAATGTTTACATATAAAGAGAGTTACCTTGTTTTTCTTTGATTAGACCTGATTTTATTATGTTTATACTTTATTGTATTTATTCACAATGCAAGTGATTATTTTTTTTTTTTTGTACGTGAAAGAGTTCAATTGAAAAGCGCTTCAGTTTCAAAAAAAAAAAAAAAAGAGTAGTTTTTAAAGCAAACGATATCAGATAATCTCTTTTAATTTTATTTCTTATATGGGACATGGATATAGAAACCTTTGTTATATATAAATAAACAACGATTTGGTGTTTAGGTAAATTACAAAGCATGGTTTAAAATAATAATAAATTTTAAAAGCGTGTGATGTTCGGCTATTTGGAGTGAGGATTATTGCGGTGAATGTGTGTGTAGATGTATTGATGTATATTAAGAGATATTTGCATTATGAGGTGTTTGTAGGCTGTTTCTCGTAGCGTCGTGACCTCGGTTATCGTTCTCCCCGTGCAGCACATTCACAGCCGCAGTGCTCTGGAGTGCGCCTACAGGACTCACCTGATCGCTGGAGTCGGATTCTACCAGCACCTCCTGCTCTACATCCAGTCCCACTACCAGCTGGAGCTGCAGGACTGCATCGACTGGACGCACGTCACCGACCCGCTCATCGGTGAGAACCTCGGCAACCGCGCAGTCCACGGCGTAAAACTTCGTTCCAGCTTTATTTCTGAGTGTTACAAAGCACTGACACTGGAGACTCCTTCCGTAAATCTTACATAAACGTCTCCTTACTGTAAAAAAAAAACAACAAAACAAAACGCAAAAACATTTACACACGTTTTTTTAATCCGTTTAAGTAGCGCGTCTGCACTCACGTGAGCACCTTCTGACCAATCAGAATGCAGAATTGAAGTGTTTTTATGAAATAACACGTGTTTCTTGCCCATAGGTCGTAAGAAGCCTGTGTCTGCCACGCCTAAGGAGATGGAGTGGGCACAGATGGCATGTCATCGATGTCTCGTGTACCTGGGTGACCTCGGTAAATCCTTCGTGTTTTGGATTTAGAATTGGCGTGAATGTCGGGGAGCTTGTATCTCGTTGTATTAGATTGTACTGACTCAGACCTGAAGCAGTTGTACTTGTGTAAGAGGAAATGAAAGTGAAATCTGCCTTTTCTTCTTCTTGTCATGTGCAGCGCGGTATCAGAACGAGCTGGCAGGTGTGGAGGCCGAGCAGCTGGCTGAGCGATTTTACCACCAGGCCCTGTCCGTCTCGCCAACCATTGGTGAGACGCATCATGCTTTCACGCCACTGATTCTGCATCAGGAGGCATTTTATCACTGTTTTATTGATATGACTTGATATGTTAGTTGTTGGTTTTTTTTTTTTTTTTTTGTGGGGGGCGGGTAAATTCCAACAGGGTGCACGTTGTCATCTTGTATCGTATGAATCAACAATATATTCTACAATAAAACTAAATTTTTTTTTATCCTTCCTTTCATAGTAAATATAATTCAGTATGCTTTTATTCCCTATCACTGCTGTTAGGAGAATTCAATATGGAGCGTACGGCTGAGCGATACGATATAATTAAAAATATTGCGATAAATTACCTCGCAATACACTTTTTCTGAGATATCGCTGGTATCGTGATCACTTCCCTAACGTTTTAATAATCACAAATTGAGTGGAATTTGGAAGCAGTTGAGTTGATGTTACACACATTTTTCAATATTTTTTTCAATATTTCGGCTTTTTGCTGTTAAATTTATTTGTAGACAATCATTCAAAGATATCATGAATGTTAGTTTTCGTTTGCTAACCTGTATATCGTGATGCATAGCGCTGGGCGATATGCCGATGATAAATAATATCATTATTGTTAATATTATTTTTGCTATTTCACTCATCTCTAGTATGTTCTAAAGGAATAAATGAAGGCTCATGAATTGTTCCTATCTTTAATCTTTTTGTCTTTATTTGTCTGACAGGAATGCCTTTTAATCAGCTAGGTACTCTGGCTGGAAGTAAATTTTATAACGTAGAAGCTACGTACTATTACCTGCGCTGGTAAGTGGCTCGGATACAATTTTCCATCCAGCCTCTAGAGGGCAGTGCATCCACTTTATACAGCTCTAGGAAAAAATATATAAATATAATACGCACACACACACCACATTCTCTAAAATAGTTATTATTGAAATTAAAGTTAATGAATATTATGGATGTCAGGCTCGTGTTTGCATGCCGAATGCGGTAAGTACAGTGAGATGTGAGAGCGAAATCACGTCTAACCTGCTTTTCCTGTCTGCCAGCATTCAGTCCGAGACGCCCTTCGAGGGAGCCTACGGGAACCTGAAGCGTCTGTTTGATAAAGCGGCCAAGATGTACCATCAGGTGAAGAAACAAGAGATGAAGAAGCTCTCACCGTCACGCCAGAGGTCGGCCTTCACGCCTCACTAACAAGATTTTAAAAAGAGAGAGAGATAAAGAAGATATCGCATATCTAAGTCTTATATCGCATATCGGATATAATGAAAAGTCTAAAAGGAATAACATTTCCAGCGAAAGATGGAATATTATTAATGTTAGCAAAGTTTTTTATTTAATCGTTGATGTTCTTATGCGGTTTTTCATCTTGTTACAAATTCGTGATAATTTGAAAGCAAATAATAATAATAATAATGATAATAATGATGATAATTCGGTTTCCACTTCAGATCAAAGGACATCAAGCGACTCCTCGTAAGCTTCATGTACCTCCAAAGTTTACTGCAGCCCAAGAACAGGTAAGATAAACCTCTGTGAAGAAAGGGCGGGGCGATACGACACACGTCAAATCGTGATACTATACTAAAAGTTTTTCTGCTTAAAAAAAACAACAACTCTGTGCTCAGTTATGTCAATAAAAACTAAATGACTTAACACTGAAAACGAGGGGAAAACAATTTTAATATTATATTTTTAAAGTAAAAACTAATGTATCATGAAAAGATTTGTTTGGACACGTGACCTGCACCCAGTTATCACCCGGATATTTAGTGTATTATTATTACTATTATTATACACTACTATATACGGTATAACTGACTTTGTGTGTTGTTGATGCTGTGAGCAGCCTTGTTGATTCACTTGGCGTTGATCTTTAGGAAGTAGGAATTCCGAGTTAAGTGTGGATTTTCTTAGTCGGAGGTCGGAAATTCCGAGTTAGTGTTTAGACGAATGTGGCGTCGGTACAGACGTCTTACCGCCACGTTTTTTTGTGCATAGCGTGATCGACACGGAACTGACGGCGCTGTGCCAGTCAGTCCTGGAGGACTTTAACCTGGTGCTGTTCTACCAGCCCACGCCGAGTCCCGGCAGCCAGTCCGTCAGCGAGGAGGAAGACGAGCACGATCAGGCCTGCAGCGTGCTGCCCGACAGCCTGGTCTTCAAAATGGTGGTGATCTGCCTTATGGTGGTGCACAGCTTAAAGAGAGGAGGTGAGAGATGAGTGAAGGATGTCTATCACAGTGTGCTGATTAGTGAAATGTTTAGCACTTTTCTTGTTATTAAATCGCTGATCTGATTTCAGGTTCGAAGCAGTACAGCGCCTCCATCGCCTTCACGCTAGCACTTTTCTCCCATCTGGTGAACCACGTGAACATCCGGCTACAAGCCGAGCTCGAACAAGGGGAGAGCGACGTCCCGCCGCTACGCACCGACGCCGCGGGTAGGAAATAACACCGAACGTCTCGGGTTTCTTCTTTTGTTTTGTGTATTTTGAATGTGTTATTATTATATTCGAATGGATATTTTAGCCCTGAGACAAATAAAATCGGGTTATGATTTCATTCTTAGCGTAACGGCTAAAATCTACAAACTTGTAACTCGTAACTATTATTTGTAGTTTTATTGTACTGTATTATCAGTGTACGCTCGAAGCCTCTATTTCTTGAACTGTTTAGAAGCTTCAAACCTGAGGTATAGACACAGGTTGACTCGAAATAACTAGATATGTATAAAATCTAAAATGGTGGCAGGTACAGCGTGTGTAGTTTAGCCATCTGTTCTCTGCAGTTTTAACGTGTTTGGCAGAAGGAGTCTGTAAAACGTTGGTGCTAATCTTTAACCGTGTTACAGGCGGGATAAATGACATAAATTTCCTCAAATTTCCTAGATGACGCTGATCCTAGAGAGCAGACGAACACACTTCCTTCAGAGGACAGACCGCTGCAGAACGGCTCTATAGAGGAAGAAGACGGAGACGACGAGAACGACGAAGACGAGTCGAAAGGCGACGACGCGGCGGTTTCTAAGAAAGGCTCGGCGAAGAAGAGCGGCGAGGAGAAGCCGAAACAGAAGAGGAAATACTCGCGTCTGTCCATGCTGCGGCGGCGGCGCTGCGCTCGCGACGAGGACGAGAGTGACCTGAGCGAAGGCTTCGAGAGCGACGAAGAGGAGGACGAAGAGCCTCAGAGAACGGACGGCTCGGGGGTCCCCGCGAACTCTTCTCTGGGGAAAGAGGGACGCCGGGACGCGGCGGGGGAACAGGGCGTCTGGGAGAGTGGGTCGGAGGAGGAGGAGGAAGAGGGAGGCACCGCGTTCGACGTCGAGACAGACTCCGATATGAACAGCCAGGAATCACGCTCCGATCTGGAGGACATTGAGGATGCGTCGAGTCCGGCGCAAGAGCAGCGACACGAGGAGGAGGAAGAAGAAGAAGAGGAGGAGGAGGAGGAGGAGAAGAAAGAGCGTCCGTCCTGTGACGAAGGCTCCACCCCTCACGCCACCAACGGCCCCCTGCTGTCCAGCGACCCCATCATCAGCAGCAACCTGCAGGCCATGTCCTCGCAGCTCTTCCAAGCCAAACGCTGCTTCCGTCTGGCTCCGACGTTCAGCAACGTCCTGCTTAGACCTTCACACGGCTCCAACGTGGCCTCCGATTCCGTCCCCTCGCAGGAATCCACGCCCCCTCCCGGAGACACAACCAGTAACAAGAGTCCAGAGCTGGCTAACGGAACCAACGATGACGGTGATCGTCTTTTCTGGTTGTCGTATATATCGGTTAATGTCTCTCTTTACTCTGTTTGTTTGCACTGACCGTTGTTTTCTTCTCACCCCTCCCCCAGACGTCGACACGGAGGACAGCGAGCACAGCAACCAATCGTATCACAGCGAGAAAACACTTTCCGAGAGACTCGGGATTCTGACAAACCAAGGCCTCATTCAGGTGGTGAAGGTCTTCGTGGATTGGATGAGGACAAATACTGACATCATTCTCATGTGTGCGCAGGTACAACAACCTTACAGTGCTGTCGAATGCTGCATTCTGATTGGTCAGAGGGTGTTTTCTTTAATTTTCTATAACAGCAGCCGCAAATCACAGGTTTATATTACATATCATTGTTTCTATAGTAACAGCCGGGGTATAAGAAACAAAACACTCTGGGGTGTGCTCCGTCAGGAAAATAATTCCCTTCGGGGCTTTAGCTTGTTTTGTTCTTTACATGAGTTCTTTCATAACATTATTATAAACTCTGTGAACTCTGTTATGTTTAAAGTGAATTGTATTGTGTTTTTTTCCTTATCAGTCATATCCTGGAGCTGTGATTTCTTACGTGTAAGTTAACGGGGTCTTTCTGCTTTCTGTGCTTTTCCCAGAGTTCTCAGAGTTTGTGGAACCGTCTCTCAGTGCTGCTGAACTTACTGCCTGATGGGAAGAAGGTGCTGGATGCAGGTCGGTTGAACACACCCCGTTATTAAATACAGACGTGTTTAATCCCAAACACTTTAATCGTCTCAGGATGATTGCTCCCAGCGGCAGGTTCCGGCGGTGACTGGATAATTCAGCGTTGCTGTGTTTCAGGTCTGGGTCTGATGGATGAGGTGGAGGATCTGCTGGCCCGTAGCGAGCGGCCGGACCTGGTGCAGACGGTGCTGCTGCCGGAGGACCAGGCGCTACGTCACCTACCCGCCCTGAACCTGGCACACCGCCGCCTCGACTTCACTCACCACAGAGCCAGCCTGAGCCCACTGCAGGAGGTACACCGTCTCGTCCCGGGCACGCCGTTTAAAATTAACACACACTAACTAATCCTGCCTGACCTAAAGTAGTGATAATTAATCATTATTATTGCTTAATTACACAAACGCACCTCATTACAGCATTATAAAATTTAATAGTTCAATTTCACTGTCTTCTTTCTTTCACTTATTTATTTATTTATTTATTTATTTTCAATGCGTTGTGTTTTTGTTTATTTAATTACTTATTTATTTTTAATACTTTGTACTATTTATTTATTTGTTTATTTTTACTCTTATTTTCCTCGATTCATTTTCTAAAACCTTGTATTTAATCTTTGGGGACTATTAAATCTCCTAAGAATTTTAAAAAGTAAGAAATGTCTTTATCGATCGCTGCTGTTACGAGGTACAGTTTTAACCCATCGAAATCTCGTTTCCTGCTTTTCCGCCAGTGTGTGGTGCGCTTGTGCTGCATCCGCAGCTTCGGCCACTTCCTCACCGGTCTCCAAGGCAACGTGCTGCACTACAACCCGGAGGCGGGGATTTTCACCAGCATCAGCCAATCGGAGCAGGAGAACATGGTTCAGCAGGCGAAGGCGCAGTTCCGTATGGTGAGAACCCGGAGCCTCGGCGTTCATGAGGTTATAAGATTTGAGCGTCAACGTGCCCATCAGTTGCGCTGCACAAAGTATTGGTGCCCCTCTGCGTCATCCGACAGATATTCTCTCTCTTTCTCACACACGCAGGTTTATATGAACGAGCATGTTCTAACACGTTATCGTTTCTATAATAACAGTGCTTTCAGCGACCGTGAAGCTTTTCTGCGACACAAGCTGTGATTTCCGACATCTTTTACGCATTCACTCGGTATTTATTTATTTATTTATTTCTCATGCAGTGAAATCTCTTTTAAACGGTTTAACGTCACGTCGGAAAATCTACGCTCTGGAAAACCTGCTTTAAAAGGCATTATGCAGGCATTATTATACCTGCAGACATCCTGCTTATGTAATTATATAGCAGATAGTGTTCTTATTAAGAATTAAAACCTGTATATGTTTATACATGTTTGGTTTTTGTTGTTTTAAAGCCTAAGAGCAATTATCTTAATACTAAGAATAGATCTGAAGGCTTTTCGGTTAATTTAAGTCACCCGGTTCTGTAAGACATTTTAATTTACACGTCAACTTTGTCTGCCGCCTGTACAGATCGTTTATATAAATGTAAGAAAAAAAAAAAAAGTGCCAGCAAAAAAAAAAAACCCCTTCGCTGTAGCAGTGCCACTCACTTAAAGCCGGAATAAATGATAGGGTACGCAGGCCTGTGGAGAGCAGAGCACGTTCCCTTTCGCGCTGCCTTGTCATATTAGCGAGGTGTTCTCGAGAGTCTGATGTTGCTAGGCAACCGCGCTGCCCTCACAGCGTAGAACAAACGCTGATTAAAGTGCCGCCGTGCTGTTCTGGAGCACTGTCAAGCTGACAAGGCTTTAGAAACCCGAGATGTGGCGTTCTGAGAAATTGGGGGAGGAGGAGAGTTTAGGAAAGTACAAAAAAAGACAAAATGGAAGAAAGAAAAAGTTTAAAAAGTCCAACTTTCGTGACGGCGTGAGGTTTGGAAGTTACGTCGTCGCCGTGTCGTTTGACTCTGATGATGTGTTTCCTGCAGGCTGAAGAGGAAGCGCGCAGGAACAGGCTCATGAGGGACATGGCACAACTCCGCCTGCAGGTTTGAGTCCCATTCGAATTCTTGATTCTGATTGGTCAGTAGTTCATCTTCCTATCACAGGATTGTACTCATGCACATGTTCTGATACGTTATCGTTTCTATAGTAACGGCGCTTCCAAGTCTTCTGTAAGTATTTGACATGCGTGGAAGGAGTCTCCAGTGTCAGTGGAATTTAAAGTAACTGTAATCGGATAAAAAGTATAATGTATCGTTTATTAATTAACTATACTCTCGACTAAATTTTAATCAGTTCGTAATTATCTTTCAAAGCATGACAAATTTGTATAAGCAGCAATTGTGATATTTCTCAGAAAAGTGTATCGTGATGTAATTTATCACGATATCGATATTATAGCATCATATCGCCAAGCTCTGGGATTCTGAGGAACTTCTGCATGTACATAAAATGTAAAAGTGCTCAGGCTTTATTAGCTTATTTCTTTTGAGAAGCTCATTTAAGTTGTGTGTGTGTGTGTGTGTGTGTGTGTGTGTGCACACAGTTAGAGGTGTCCCAGCTAGAGGGCAGTCTTCAGCAACCCAAGGCCCAGTCGTCCATGTCTCCGTACCTGGTCCCCGACACGGGAGCTCTGTGCCAACACCTGAACCTGCTGCGACAGCTGGCAGCAAGCGGCTGCTTCATCATCATCATCCCACGCACAGGTCAGAACGCTCGCCCTTCAGCTTTACGAGCACGAGCCGTGTGAGGAACGCTGTGGAGTCACGCAGTTGGAATTAGAGTTCGGATCACCAGTTGTCATGGAAGTCCATCTGAATCAGTGTAGTAGAGATGAGTCATTTATAAATGCCTTTCTGTGCAACATGGTGCGTGATGACCAAGACTCCCGCTTCTACCAGCCAATCAGATTCCAGAATAAGATGTTTTCTGACATGTCTATCTCTTTATCTATCTATATCTGTCTGTCTGTCTATATATCTGTCTATCTAAATATCTATCTGTCTATATATATATATATATATATATATATATATATATATATATATATATATATATATATATATATATCTCTATCTATCTGTCTGTGTTAAGGGGTATGTTGCTCCTTGTCTGTTTTAGTTAAGATGTAAAACCTTCCTGTTTTGGAGAAGGATGTGATTATATACAGCATTTAATAAATGTGTGTGTGTGCAGTATGTAACCATCTAGTCGCTCCATCTTAGCTAAAACAGACGAGCGGCAGCTTTCTTCCTCCCTGAATGCCTCTTGTTACTTTAAATTCCTATGTGCACACACACACACACACACACATGCTCCACATCTGTATAACAAGTGCCAGTGTAAGTGATTAATAAATGTTTAAATGGTGTTCTGTCCTCAGTCATTGATGGACTCGATGTCCTGAAGAAGGAAAACCCTGGAGCGAGGGACAGCATCCGGTTTTTGGAGTCCGAGTTTAGAAAAGGGAATCGGTAAGAGCGCTGTTCCGCTGTGTTCTGGTCAGGGACGCATCAGTATCATTTTTATTTCAGACCGAGTGCATGTTCTTCGATGCTCGTCGGTACAGTAACGTAATAAGTAACTTAGTTCATGTTAATCAATCAGGGACGTCACGGAACGTTTACATTTACACCATGGCCTCCGTCCATCCATCCGTCCGTAAACCTTGACCGTATGAACAGTTGCACACATTTTCTCTATCGGTAGGTCAGGACTAGCTTTTATTGTTTCTTTGAAGCACTCTTCTAGAACGTTCCGCTCGCTTGCCTGATCAGAGCAGAGATTATTTTTGTGCACCTGAACATTACGGCCCCGTGTCATCACCTTGTCCCTGTTCCAGATATATCCGGTGTCAGAAAGAGTCCGGGAGGAGTTTCGACAGGGATAAGCTGAAACGACAGGACGTTGAAGCCTGGTGAGTATCCGTTATCAGTGCGCTTTGTGTTTATTTCGGACGATCGTGACCGTATTGTGGGGTTATTTATTTATTTATTATTTATTTATTTTTAAAGGCACCTTTATAAAATGGTGGACAGCTGTCGGCAGCTGACGGGCGCTCAGGGCGGAGACGAGGACACGGCCGGCATGGTGACCATCCTGACAGGGTACGAGGTGGAGGAGCTCGCCGACCGCTCCGCCCCCATGAAGGTTTGTGGAAACGCAAAATCGCCGTGCCAAAAGCCGTCATGTGGAACGCCAGAGCGACGCGCCGTTTGATTTGTGCTCGCTAAATCGGGCGGTATGTGCAGCTGTCTGATACGCCGTCCCCTGGCTATCTGTCTACCTGCCTATTTTTAGAGGCTCTCGAGGTTTCACTCGTAATCAGTGCCCCCGGTTCAGGCCCGATGCTAACGCAGGGTTTAGTGCACACGCAGCGCTAAATCCAGTTAAACCCACGGCTGAAGTCGTCAACGCCGTCGTTACGCCTCTACAGAACGTCGAGTGCACCAACACTTATTATTAAAGTGCACGTGCACTAACAGTTCGTTTCATTTGATCAGTTATTAACGTTCTATCGGGATTAAACCTGTGATTATCTACGTCGTCACTAAAGCTTTATTTAAACGCTGCAGCGTAAGATTGACATAACCACGTCCTAAACACATCAGGGCAGATGTTCTGGAAGTCATGACAATATTTTTATTTATTTATTTATTTTTATTCACGACTATTACTATTATGTTAAATTTGGATGCATTTTTTTCCTGGTTAAAAAGATCTAGCTTATACTCTTTTATTTATATATATATATATATATATATATATATATATATATATATATATATATATATATATATATATATATATATATATATGATACAAATAATAATATTAATAATTACTATTATTATTTATAGTATTTTTTATTATTTATCTTGTATTTAAAAAGAAATGAGTATGTAACTGGCATTATAGTTTGTTTTTTCTTGGTTTGTTTAAATTAGATTTTTTCTTTTTCTTTTTTTTTCTTTTCCTATTAAAACAAAACTAGCATATAACTGTCAGGACATGCATTTTTAAAAACCTGTTTTTATTTTAAACTGTGGTTAAATTGTGTTGTAAGCGATGACGGGAAACGGAGTAAATAACGGACGAGGCAGACACACAGACGCGTCCTGCTTTTCGTATCGATTTGTGCAGACTTCGTGACTGTTTTTTCTCCGACGTTCTAACGTTCTTCTCTCGTCGTCCCTCTGACAGTCGGCCATCCAGGCAGTGGCCACGGCAGGAATGGAGCTGAAGAACATCGTGAAATTTTACCGGCAGTGGAAGGAAATGGGCTGAAAGAGACGGAGGGACAGGGGACTCAGCCCGGCGCTCAGCTAATCACACATCGACTCCCTCTCTCCTTCTCTCTCTCTCTCTCTCTCTCTCTCTCTCTCTCTCTCTCTCTCTCTCTCTCTTCCTCTCCCCCATTTTACTGCTCTGTCTGTGTCGCATCTCCAGGGTTTAATAAAGAACTCGGAATAGAGAAGGAAAGACGGAGGGCGATACGGAAGTGTTTGGAAAAGCACCGAAACGGGACGCAAAAAAAAAAAACCTCCACAAAGGGTTGGAGTGAGAGAGAGATGAAGCAGCGCTTAAAGTGTGCCTGGTTTTATCATGACCAGATGAAACGAGTATGAGAAACAAACACACTCAAACACACACACACACACACACACACACACACACGAAGACAAAAACAATAAACATACATATATAGAACAAGAATTTAGACTTTTTTGATTATAGATCTTTTTCCTCTGATCTTGTCGAGAGGGAGTCGCGTCTGCGTCTGTGTTTAACTAGTGATGCTTCGGTAACCGACTGAGCAACAGAACCCACACACACACACACACACACACACATTTTGAGCAGAAGCGCACGACCGTCCGGTTTCGCATCCCGGTCCTCTGCGAAGCGACTCCTGACTCCTAGGTTCACGAAGGACTCGGATCACTCGGATGTACACTTTCTTTCAGATGGTTTTCTTTTCTATCCTACGTGGCTGCTTTTTGTTTTGTTTTGTTTTTTATTTAGTATTTTTGGGCTTGTTTGTGATGATTGTGTTTATGTTCACGTTCATGAAGACAGATTATGTAAAGCTGTAAAAGCAGATGGTCGGTTTTATTTGGTTTTATTTTTCTATGTCGTTCCCGCATCATATTGCTCTTTTGTATGGTTCACTGTAGTGACTGGGGACACGAGGGGCGGGGCTTCGGCGCCTCTTACAGGAGTACAGGTTTTCGTGCGGAGGTGGCGTCATCTCGCCCTCTCGGTTTTCTCGTTAACATACGTGAAGGTAGTTCTGTTCAGACATATGTGCGCCGTTCACCATCGCTGCCCCGTCGTAGTCGTCCCACAGCGCACAGTGAAAAGGAAACTGATGTATGTGTGAGGCGTTAAACAATAAAAATAAAATGAGAGAAGCAGCAGACTTTTGTCTCTTTTGTCTCATTATTTAATTCTTCATTAAAAAGATAATACTGTGCAGATCAGTAAACAGTAATAAACTAAACAAAGTCAGTATTTAGTGTGATAACCCTTTAGAATAAATAAATATATGATCTGGATGTCTAAGACTTTTGCACAGTACTCTGTGTGTGTGTGTGTGTGTGTGTGTGTGTGTGTGTGTATATTTATATATATTTTGAGAGAGAGATATTAACAAATAATTTTTTTTGAATTGTTACTTTATAACTTTATATTACTTTATAACTACCTCTAACTTATTTCTGTTTTCTCAGAGCAACTTTTGGATCATCTCCCTATTTCTAAGCAGGTCTAGAGACGGAGAAAGTCACGATGAAAGGTTTTCTTTTGGGGGGGGGGGGGTTGGGGTGTGTTAGGAGGAGTCAAACAGCAGTATCAGAAAATAGGGGTGTGCAAACTTTTGCACTCGATTATGTTAAAATTCAATACTACCTAACATGGGAAAAAAAAATTGGTTTTCTAGCTAGAAATGTTCCGTTAATCCCAGGGAACGAACCCTGTGTAGCACAAGGTCACGTTGTTGGGGGTGTAAGCAGCTCTCCGCCTCCAAACCACGTCTCTTCACACGATCCGGGTCTCGTGCAGCCCCCTGCCTGTGCCTCATCAGGCCATTCTATAGTTAGCGCTTCTTGGCTGAGGCTGTGGTACCACCCAGTCGAAAGATAACCAGACTCTGACCTCCTTTTGGGGTCAAATGACTCGAAAGTCCTGAATCCTGGCTCTGTTCCAACTTTGTGGCTTGGCTGAAATGGGGAATGAGGGGGAAGTCCTGCTGACGTGTTGCCCCCCATACGTCCAGACATAAATCCCAGGAGAACGCTACACATTGGGAGTCGTGTACCGCTTGAAGTTTCTGCTTTTTCCCCCAAAAGGATCTTCTCAATTCTTTTGTAATTGCGCTCTACTTCAGGAGCAGCTCAGGTGCTGATGGAGTGTGCTGCTTACTTATAGCACAAGCTCTGTGTGTGTGTGTGTGTGTGTGTGTGTGTGTGTGTGTGTGTGTGTGTGTGTATATGTGTATATATATATATATATATATATATAATCTCTGAAGTGCAGAATGATGTCATCGAAGCTGCCGATCCGTATCGGTGTTAGAGCCAGACTGTACGTTTTGAACGCGTATATATCTTCGAAATGTGAATTTCGTCATGGTTATGAACACGACAAGCCGTAACTTAGCAACTTGTTTCGCGGACGTTCCCCAACGTTCGACGTAACTATAAACGGAAAACAAGTATAACGTGGTGGTGTTTTAAGGAATAAAAGAATTGTAATCGTTTACAAATCTCTTGTGATTTATAATAAAAGTACGACACCCCTGATGTGAAATACAGTAGAAACCATTACAGAAACTCTAATGGTTTCAGTAGTTATAATGGGAATTGTATTGGGTTTTAATGGAAACTATAATGTTACTTGAGGGTACTGGTAATGTGTTGGGTTTTATTGGTGGGATGTTTGTGTCTAGTGGAAACCAATACCAACCATTAAATGCTAATAGAATACGGCTCAAAACACATTACATTTGTTAATGGTTTTAATGGTATTTGTAATGGAAACCATTCGAATTCCCGTAAAGGTTTCTATTGTTTTTTTCAGCAGGGACTTCACTACATCACAGCGCCCTGTTGTTGAGTGTTTTCCTGTAATAGCACGACACAGATGTAGTGTGAGATCATTCGGGCTATTGTTAAAGACATCGAAGGACTTTTTAATGAGTTCGAAACCGAGCGTTCCTCAAGGGAAGGGCGTGTCTTCTGTCCCAGGTATGTGTCTCTTACCTGGGTAGTGGCCACCATGCACAATGTTTAAATCTCTGTGTTAACTGTTTTCTCTCCGGATTCGAAGGCCTGGTGTGTCACTCAGCCTGGTGTGAACCCGGTGTTTTTGTGCAGCTTTGTTCTCTTCACTGTCTCCTGATTCCGCAAAACAAAGCGGCTTTTCTGTGCGCTGTCCAATGAGCGCGCGCGCGGGCGGAGGAGGGCTCTCTGCTCTGCTCTGCTCTGCTCTGCTCTGCTCTGCTCTGCTCTGCTCTGCTCGCTGCTTTTCACGGCTCTGCAGGGGAACGCGAGGGGGAACAGACGATCCTCCACCCCTCTCTAGCTTTCTACTTTCCCCTCATGGAGCTCTAATCACAGCTGGAGCGCGTTACATCGAACACATTTCACTTTGAGAAGATCAACCCTGGATTCCAGACTGGCGGCTCCATCGCTTCACCCGACACGCGCTCATGAACTTATAGACCAAATAAAGTGCAAAGGTTTGGGATTTTCCTTCCTTCCTTCCTTCATTTGACTTCTTTCATCTTTATTACAGCTCCTTAAACTTGTAGTGCACTAAGTAGGGCTCATCACTCACTCTTTCCGCACCCTATACACCCAAGTGTACTTGCTGTTTCTTGTTTGGATGTGTCTCACACCACAAATGCCACCAAATCCACGTTCACCAAACACAACTTTAAAATATTTATATTCTCTCCCTCTCTCTCTCTCTGTCTGTCTGTCTCTGTCTCTCTCTCTCACACACACACACACACACACACACACATTCACTGTGTATCCCTCACCCCAGTAAACCCCACAAGCTAACTCATTATTGAGCCGAACATGAAGTTCTTTTGGAGAGGGTTTTTTTTTGGCCACGCCTACTTTGGGCTTTTTGGGACGCGTCCCAAATCGGGCACTCAGTCAGCCAACTTGATAGTGCTCGTGGATATAGATAGGGCTGCTTTTTAAAAGTCACAGAGACAAGACTAGGTTTGGAGGTAGGTAGGGTGCTAGTCCGGATTGGGACGCGTCCGGTCTGTCAGTTTTTCCCCTTCACTCCCTCGCTGTTAGGGTGCAACAGTTTCACTCGCAGGGATGAAGAACATTCCTCAGTACTGTACGTATCCTTTTTCTTTTCGTGATGAGGATGTTTTTTTATGGAATGATTTAAACTGGAGTCTGATCTCACTGGGGAAACTTCTCCTCTGCATGTTTCCGTGGAGCGTAAAGGAAGTCGCATGTGTTTTTACATGTTTGAGTATTTATTTTTGTTTATTTGTTTAGCACTGGGGTTGTAAACTTTCCTGAAGTGAGGGTTTTTGGGAAATTCTTCCCAAAAACTGCACGTGCTGTAACTTTGTTGCTTGCATGCTGCAGGAAAAAAAAAAAAAAAGGCTTGTGATCTATTTGCTCGTGATCATTTCTCAAAATATTCCGTTTGCATTTGTTTTATCATGAGCATGCTCTCAGATATAAAGTGTACTTGTCTCTAAACTGTACTTTTTTTTATTTTACCACGAATGGTGCACGCTCTATAAATATATTGACTTTAAAAATGAATGAAAATCGATTTTAATGACCTTTTAGACGTGCATCCGTCGTGCTTTCGTTTCTTTTTAAAGAAGGTGAATACTGAAGGAGCAAACCATGCATGTGATGTTAAAGTGCAGTTTAGTACATCTTCTTATTTTTATTTCTTCATAAGCTGAAGATCAGTATTTGGTTAAAGCACGTGAAGTTACAGAAACTTTGGCACCAGTTCTCTTTTTGTTTTCTCAGAAATCACATTACATCTCTCGGCTATTTCACGTCACGTGCTTTATCGCACGTGTGCCGTTGCTTCACTGTGCACAGCTCGGAAGTTTCCCAGGAACGGGTTCACTTTGCGTTTCAGTTCTAATGTACACGAACTAGACATGCTCACTGAGCAAGCTGGGGTTTTCACACAGCTGTCTGAACATCTTCCTCAGGTAACAGCTGGAAGAACCTGAAACGTAATGTTTAGTTTGTAGAGGAGCCGGATATGTCCTGACATGTAGCTGTTTAAGTGTGGGTGTGTGGGTGTGTGTGGGTGTGTGTGGGTGTGTGTGGGTGTGTGGGTGTGTGTGGGTGTGTGTGTGTGTGTGTGTGTGTGTGGGTGTGTGTGTGTGTAACCTGTTTGGGGGTGAATTGTTAGACAGGTGGAGGACATGACCGAAATATCGTATCTTGATATTTAAAGACATTTCTGCGATACTCAGTATGAATCATATACGGCGCCGTCCACTAATATTGGCACCCTTGGTAAATATGAGCAAAGAAAGCTGTGAAAACCTTTCGATTTTTTTTTGTCAAAAAAATAAAAATTCACAGAAATACTCTACTCTCATGGATATCAAACAATTGCAACGCAACACAGGTTTATCCAAAGGTGTGCAACAATTATTGGTGGCGTTTTAGTCAATTTCCTGTTCCTAGTCACCCAGGTGTATTAAAATAATTTTAAAAAATCAATGGGGATATACTTCAAATATATTTTCCTCATATGAGTTCATGGGGGTGCCGATAATTGTTGCACACCAATATTTCACAAAGATTTTTTCGATAAACCTGTGTTGTGTTTGATATCCATGAGAGCAGAGGGGATAAAACAACACCGCACCAAATCGCCGTTCGTGTGGGCGGAGATAACCCTTCTAAGACGACGTTTGTGTGTATAGACATTTAGTATTTTTTTAAACTCTTCGTCTGGACTGAGATATTTTCAAAAACGTGTTGAATTAAAATGTAAAATCCTCTAAAAAATATGCACACGTGTGTTACAGGGCCCTGGAAAACGTCAGCAGCGAGCCTATTTTGGCGCGTTTTTGGTTCGTTAGCACGCCGTGCGCTCGGACGCAGCTGCAGTCGGCCTCCTGACTGCGTCCACTGCGCAGACGTTTCGCGGAACACGTGACGCTCGACACACAGCAAGCACAGACTCCTTATTGTAGACTGAGAGTGATAAAGACGTCCATTGAGGATGATCATGTGACCGAGCCACGAGCCGAGGGGAAGAATGTCCAGACACGTGCGGAGAGAGACGAGACGGATTTAGGACGTCATGCTGTTGACTCACAACAGTGTCTTTAGAATCTTTACTTTATTTCACGCGGTAGAACAGTATTACTTTTTCAGATTAAAGCTACGATCAGTAGCATTTCAATCAGACTAACATGAATATTAGTAATATTGTCATATTTAACAAAGTTTTTGCAGGTATGCGGGCGGCTTTAAGGAAATTTCTGCTCAGATCAGGTGTGAATGCGAGTGAGATCGTTTGAAGAATTAAATTAGCTCATTAACGTTTCACATATTGCATTTTTGAAATAACGTTTGATAAGATTAAAGAAATTGATCTATTTTATTCGCTAGCAGTTCATGTAGCTTGCTAATGATAGATAAATTAGCTAGTGGTTAACGTAAACCGGTTAGCTAGCCTAAATAATGACAGCGTCGTGGTCGATATACGTTCTCTAGCTAATGATGGAGAAATTAGCTAGTGGTTCAGGTTGGTTAGCTGACTAACCTTGTTAGCGTCAGCTTAGCAGTGCAAGTAGTCTAGTGGTTAATGTTACTTAGCTGGCTAATCTTGTTAATGTCATCTTAGCAGTTAATGCAAGTTAGCTAGCTAGCTACTGCTAGATAAATTAGCTAGTGATTAATGTAAACTAGCTAGCTAACCTCCTTACAGCTTAGTAGAAATGATCTCTTTGTTAATCTTAGCTAGCTGGCTAACCTGGTTATTCTCAGCTCAGGAATCGCTGTAAATTGGCTAGCTTACTAATGAAGGGGAAATTATTTAGTGGTTAATGTTAGTTAGCTGGCTAATCTTGTTAATGTCAGCTTAGCGGTTTTAATTCGGCGAATAAATGAATGAACTTTATGATAAATGTGAATCAGACAGCCGGAGTTTGGGAACTGTGTGCCGGTAAACTGCGAGAGCAGTGAGAGGAAACGTCCAGTGAAAGCGCAACTTAATAATAAGTAATAACTCCTTAATACGACACGGTCCCATCTTCCCGTTTTCGATTGGCTCACAAGACCAAGTGAAAACCACTACCAGAGGCACATGTGCGTCTTTTCCCCTTCTGTCAGTGTTGTCATTTGTGTGTTCTGCTTTGTCTAAGAAGGCAAAAAAAAGCGTCATTTTCAGACGACGCCCCTATCACCGTAGCAACCGGTTTAAAAAAGATCGTAAGTAAGGTTTAAGAGATGTTCGGCACCTCTACTCGAAGTTAATAAGACAAAAAAATATGCAGGTTGTTGAGCGAGAAACTGCAAAAAGACTTTCTCGTGGTGGGAAACTAATCTCGTTAACGCTAGCTAATTTAGCTAGCTGCGTGCTAGTAAACGTTCTCGCAGGTCGATACGTTGGATTTCAGCAATCATCGTCATTTAATCGCTAATTTATTTACGTGTTACTAATCCAAAGCCAGCCCTGTCAGACTATAACGTTACCATGAATATTTAAAATAGCTAAGGTAGCTAGCTAGCGACCGTAATGGTGAGGTTCTCTGAGGAACGTTTCTGTGCACTGCGCTGTGATTGGTCCGAAGACCAGTGACCCGTTTTATACAGCAGTACTCAGAAATACTCAAGTCTTCAGGGCTTTGTTAATGAATGTAAACAAAACACCAAGCTATCAAGTCAGAATTGTGAATGTCCCGAGGAGGTAACCGTTTAAAAATCACTCTCTTAAGTTTCAGATTCAAAACACGACAGCTGGAAACATCTGGCTGGTGTGCTTAAGGCGTTGCTGGTTCTTTTACGGAGACAACAGTTCAGAGTCGTGGCGCATTTCCATCTGTTTTGTATGTGAACAGATCCAGCGGCCATCTTTATTTTCATAAAGATTTTTATTTTTATTTCATTTTCAGTTTCAGCGGCGAACCAAGCAGCTGTTTTACATAATAACCACAACCATAATAATACTAAATAAAACTAAAACATAATAGTAACCAAAAAGTTCTGGATTCTGATTGGTCGGTGATATGGTGACGTTTTCTTTAAGGAGATGTTTATTCAACATTTATGTAAGGAGTCTCCGGTGTCGGCGCTTTATAACAGTCAGTTTTCCGCCACGGGAAAGTCTTTCTAGAGGCAAGTGAAGGAGCGACGGACTTCCATGGCATCGAACGTAACTCTGAACGGTTAAAAATACAACAACGTGTCATTGTTTCATCCGTAAAAACTTTGTATTTGTACTCTGTATTATAAGCTGGAAATCGTAAATTATACTCTTTAACGCCTCCTTCATGGAGCAGGGTTTAAACTGGAGGAACCGGCTCTGCTACAGTTTCTACATGCGCGTGCACTCCTCCACCGCGCTCGGATCGAGCAGGAAGCCCACCCCGAGCCTCCGTCCCGGGTTCTCCGAGTTCATTCCCCCTCCCACGTTTCCAGGAATGTGAATTGTTCTGAGGAACATAAGGACGAACTCTGGTGTAGGATCACAGTCTGATCTTTTTCTTGGGGTGTACGAGGTGTTCTTCAGGAGGCGAAATGTTTCACTTGACCTGTTTTTCCTCCTGCGTGTGTCTGCTTTTGTTACGTTCAGGTTTTCCCCAGACACTTCACTCTTCTAGATTATTGTACAATTCCAGCATGGGCTCAGTCTTAGCTTTAGAAAGAAAGTGTGTGTGTGTGTGTGTGTGTGTGTGTGTGTGTGTGTGTGTGTGTGTGTTAGAGACCGAGAGATTAAAAAAAAATCAGGATAAGTGAAGATATTTTGACGATACGGTGTAGATCCGAATATTTAGGTTAGCTAACACAAACAGCAAAACATTTAACGTTTAGAATGAAGCTTTAAAGTTAACACGGAAGAAAAATAGATTTGAACGTCCGACCAGCTGCGAGTTTTGGAAAGATCACTGGATTCATGCAGGGTGTAAAAGTCCCGGTTCTTAGAAACGTGTACTGTGACATCGTTGATCGTGATATTGATGTCGGTTTGTTTTTAATAATTTAAGGAACTGATTTAAAGGCCTTCTCTGTCCTGAAGATGCAGCTTTTACCTCTGAACGTTTCAAAACCCTGACATCGGAGACTCCTTCCGTGACTGTTCAGATAAACTCCTCCTTACTGGTAACGTGTTTTATCGTTGGCTGTGCGAGTCCCCGCGAACGAGCGGTTACTATAGAAACGATAACGCGTTAGATCGAGCGCGTTTATGTTCGTAGAAACCTGTGATTTGCAGCTGCGTTAATCTTCTGACCAATCAGAATCCAGAATTCAAATTCACTATATATTTACCAAGTGCCAATATCAGTGGAGGGAGCTGTACATATATATGTGTGTGTGTGTGTGTGTGTGTGTGTGTGTGTGGACACATCACATGGCTGTATTATTCAAATGTGACCAGGAACAAGATTCCGCAGTAGAAAGCTGCTATAAAGATTATAAAGTCAGGGGGTCGCTGTAATGAACACCACAGAAACAAACAAGAAATTAAGCTAGACACCTCGGGGTTAAACGTCCTGCTTTTAATCAAACCTTTATATGACAAACTAATGAAAGAAATAAAATAAAAAAATTAGCCAGAGGAGTTTGGTCGCAATGTTCAGTGTCATTGTATTTCTGTGTACTAACTGTATGTGGGTCATATGCAAATCTCTCTCGTCATGTCTATCTGTGTTTGTCTCTCTCTCCTTCCTTCTTTCATTCTCTGTATCTGTTTCTCACTCTGTCTCTCTCTACCTCTAACTCTTTTATTCTCTGTCTTTCTGTCTTGTTCTCTGTTTCTCTGTCCCCCCCTACTCCCAATCCCTGCAGTGTTTCCTGTGTGGGCGGGGCCTGGCTGGGACCGAGACTGGTCCTGGCCTCTCTGTATAAAATGGGAGGCCGGTGAAGGGCTTCAGTCGTGGGGTTTGGAGTCTCCGGTATGGTGCATGCTGTGCCGCGGAGGCCGAGAGAAGCTCGAGCAGGCGTGTCGGAGAGGCAGGGGGGCGCTACGACTACCCACAGCCATGCTCCAGCTCAAACTGCCCCGCCTCTTCAACATTCACCAGATCCCAAAGGTGGGCTTCAGTTCACGTGGGCTGGGTGTAGTCTAGTACACTTTATACCTTTTTAGGAACGAATGGCGTGAGACAGAAGGCCAGCTTTCACAGCAGACGGTTCTGTGATGATGATCTAACAATTTCAAGTGCGATATATCTTCCGGTCACCGCCGTCCAGTTGATTATTTTCCTTTAACCGCACACCCCAACAGTGTCTTACTCCTCTTATACCACAGCAGCCTGCCAATAATTTCATTTATTTATTTTATTTCTTTAAACTACGCGTCACATTTTTTATTCCCTTATAGCTACATTTAATGTTCCGTGAAGCAAGCTAGTTCCTGTTCTCGCTTACGTTACAGCGATCGTTCCCTCACCAACTTCTCTCTCTCTCTCAAAACCTCGACTCTTTACATGAATGAAACACCACGAAGCCTTCCGTAAACGATAATTAAACGTCTCCTTATAGAAAACGATTTATCGATGATTAAATGCTTCTTTTTTTAAAAATTATTATTGAATAACCAGGCATTGTTTAAATCTGTTTATTAATACGTTTAGATTACGTGGAGCATAATCCGGCGTGCAAGTCCCCGTGAATGAGCTGTTACTATAGAAACCGTATTTTACAATGCTCTCGGATAATAGCTGTAAACGCAGTACACCTAGAAATAATACGATTGTGTTTTCTTTTATTCCACGTCGTCGTTCTAAAATCTGCGCGTCTTGAACGTCATCTGCACCCGTTTCCTAAGAAGCGTTCTAGCTTTCGGGAAAACGCCTGCGGTTAGAAGGTTGCGTTTCATGTGCGTTAGCATGTATATGAAGTCTCGTGATGCAAATTTGAGGTGGTTTTCACTGTACAGATTTCAAAGCTGAATTTTACAGTGTGGACGTCTGCTGGTCATACCCAGGTGTTTTGGGAGGACAGCATCATATCCGGTTACAGACATCCTCAAAGCTCCGCCCTGGACTGCATCCTCAGCAGCTTTCAGATGACCAATGAGACGGTGAATATCTGGACCCACTTCCTGCCAACATGGTGAGAGACGTGGAGCAGCATGTGACGTTCACTCGCTGCCAAGTCTTTTAGTCGGCTTTCGGAGGAAAGTAGATTAGGTAGCGGCGGAGTGTGCACGTGTACTCCCTCCTGCGGTATTTAAAAAATTTCTTTTATGCTTTTTAACTGTTAAGACTGTGGACTTATTTGTAAAAACCTGATGTCTTGGCTTAGTGTGTTTTTATTTTATTTTAAAATACCGTCTTCTGCATACATTACTAGGCAGACGTAGTATAATTAGTCTTAGAAAGCGTCTCGCTGTTAGCCCTGCTTGGGAACTTAGACTCTTTTTAAGTGAATCGAATCATTTGACTCAATAAGACTCGACTCCCAAATGGCTCCCAAATGACTCATTGAGAAGTTTCTGATTTTTCCCCCAAAATAAACGATGACGTGGGTACGTATATCACGTGTTTCAGCCACAAAGGACACTCGTGCAATTTGGACTGACGAAACAATGAATGTTTTATCTGATTTGATTAACGAAAGATGAATAAAATCACGGTAACAAAGAGCTCCGACATTGGAGAGAGATTTGATTGGAGAGAGATTTGATTGTTTGAACTGTTTTGATTCATTTAGACTGCAGAAGTGACAGCATCGCCTACAACTTTGGGGGAAAATAAACAATTACTCGTGTATATATATGAGAGAACTCTGCTTCATTTGAAACAATCGAAATGCCACTATTATTTGGACTATTGGGATAAATAATCGTCCAAATAGTAGTGAAATCATGTTGAATCTTTGAATCAGCTCCCGTAAGAATGATACGTCAACTCATTCAAGAGTTCAAGAGTCACTCAAAAAAACAAAAAACAAATGGCTACTATTTGGAAGTTTTACTTACCTCAGTAGTGCAAATAGTAATGATGTTTCATTTGAGGATGAGTTGACTCTTATCATTTACCTAAGAGAACTGATTCAAAGAATCGACTCATTCATGAAGGACACATCACTACTGTTTGTAGGATTACTTTTCCACTCAGTCCAAACAATAGCGATGTGTCATTTGAGAACAAATCAGCTCTTAACACTCACATAAAAGAGCTGATTCAAAGAGTCGACTCATTTGAGAACGACACATAACTCTTATTTGGATGATTACTTATCCCAGTAGTCCAAACAGGAGCGATGTGTCATTTGAGAACGAATCAGCTCTGAACGCTCTCCTAAAAGAGCTGATTCAAAGAGTCGACTCATTTGCGAACGACACATCACTACTATTTAGACGATTAGTTATCCTGTTTTACGTTAATTAACAAGACAGATCCACATCTGGATAGTACTTATAGACTACAGGTGGTAGTGAGAGTATGCCTCTGCTTTGTTCCCACTCTCGCTCGACTCTCCAGGTACTTCCTGTGGCGCTTCTGTGTGCTCTGTTCCACGGTGGACTTCCTGTCCGAGAGCTACACGTGGCCGCTGCTGGTGTACATGCTGCTGATCTGCTTGTATCCGTTCACTTCCAGCTGTGCTCACACCTTCAGCACGATGTCATCCGAAGCCCGGCACATCTGCTACTTCTTCGACTATGGAGCGCTCAGCCTTTACAGCCTGGGTACATACACACACACACACACACACACACACACACACACACACACACACCCCAGTGCACTGAAATGCTCTGGCTGCTCTGAATCGTTTTTTATTTTCAGAAATGAAATGCAGATCATTTTCTCGTTGACGAAATGGTTTTTTATCGCGCAGGTTGTGCGATCGCGTACGGCTCCTACGTGATGCCGGAATGTTGGGTGAACAGCCAACTTCATCACCACTTCGTGCTCATCGCCATCGCTAACAGCGTCTTCTGCACCAGCATGTCCTGCTACTCCAGGTAAAGAACGCGTAACGGGTATATATAAACGTATAACGGGTACGAGGTGGCATTCTTCAATCAATTAAAAGTCGTAAACGATGTGCTAGAAGAGGAATAAACACTTTGGGGGTGTTCTGTTATAGGAAGATCAACAACTTCAGGGTGGTCACAGTGACTCCGCCTTCATCGCACCACCCCGTTGTTGATTATTTTCCTATAACTGCATGACGTGGAGGGTTTTAATCCAACAAGGGTTCATTCCAGAAAGACAGAACGAGAGAGATGGAGAGAGAGAGGGAGGGAGAAGAGAGAGTGAGTGACAGCATGAGAGAGAGAGAGCGAGAGAGAGAGAGCGAGAGAGAGAGAGAGACAGACCGAGAGAGACAGACCGAGAACAAGAGCAAGACAGAAAGAGAGACGAAGACAGAGAATGAAAGAGTTAGAGAGAGAGATGGAGATAGAGAATGAAAGAGTTAGAGATAGAGAGAGAGACGGAGAGAGAGAATGAAAGAGTTAGAGATGGAGAGAGAAAGAATGAAAGAGTTAGAGATAGAGAGAGAGAGAGAGAGAGAATGAAAGAGTTAGAGATGGAGAGAGAGACGGAGAGAAAGAATGAAAGAGTTAGAGATAGAGAGAGACGGAGAGAGAGAATGAAAGTTAGCGATGGAGAGAGAGACGGAGAGAAAGAATGAAAGAGTTAGAGATATAGAGAGACGGAGAGAGAGAATGAAAGAGTTAGAGATGGAGAGAGAGACGGAGAGAAAGAACGAAAGAGTTAGAGATAGAGAGAGACGGAGAGAGAGAGAATGAAAGAGTTAGAGATGGAGAGAGACGGAGAGAGAGAGAATGAAAGAGTTAGAGATAGAGAGAGACGGAGAGAGAGAGAATGAAAGCGTTAGAGATGGAGAGAGACGGAGAGAGAGGAATAGGATTAGAAACACGGTGGTAATTCTTTATAAATCCGCGCTTCCTGAGTCATTTTTCTTTCTTTTTTCCCAGATTTTTCGAATTGCAGTTCCCACACAGGAGTAAAATCTTACGGACCGGAGCGTTCGTCATTCCCTTCATGTTCGATAACATCCCGCTTTTCTACAGAGTGAGTGATTTCCGAAATCGTTGTGAACGTGCATGCTGGGAAATGGTGTGTTTTTGTGGTGTTGTTTTTTCTCTCTTCTTCTTGTGTTTAGTAAGTGACGATGTGATGTTTTGTCGTAGCTCTTGCTGTGTTTTTGTGGAAGCTGCTCTCACACGGACGCTCTGTCCAGTCACTGCTATCACCTGCTGTTTGCTTTCCTCACCTGCTTCCTGTTCGCTTCTCACCTGCCCGAGAGACTCGCGCCGGGACGATTCGACTACATCGGTACGGATCGGAAAGAGTGTTAGTGTTTAACGCTACTGATGATGTCACCCAAAGCATTTCGTTCCTGAGCTTAGAGCTGTCTGTCTTTGAAAAAACACACTGCTGTTGAATTCTGGATTGTGATTGGTCAGGATTAAGTTTCTGTTAGAGCAGCTCTGATAGTAGTTCATCTTGGATCTCATTTCATATCCAAATGTATCCTGTCTCCCAGGCCACAGTCACCAGCTGTTCCACATCTGCGCGGTGGTCGGCACGCACTTCCAGATGGAGGCCATCGTAGCGGATATGACGTCACGCCGGAGCTTGCTCGCCGCTCACTCGGCCGCGCCGTCCTTCCTGGGAACGCTGGGAGCGCTGGCACTCGGCGTCCTTCTCAACCTGGGCATCATCGCCCTGTTCAGCGCCAGTCTGCTGCGTGCCCCGAACCTCGGCTCCGAGAAAGGAGTCGCTACAAACCGCGCCCTGCATCCGAGCGCTGCCGCGAAAGACGAGTAAAACGCTCAAGCACTTCAGAAAAATAAGCTCTGAACCTCTGACGCTCTGGCCCAGGGACGACTTTAATAATAATAATAATAATAATAATAATAATAGAGATGCACCGAAATTTCATTTCAGTTCAAATAATTCAGCCCCCAATGGTTTTTTAACAATTCTTTTTTTTAAAAAAAAACGCACAAATGTTTTATTTGAATTATTTACGCTTCATTTTAATTCATTTGTAAAATGATACGGCGGAGAAGCTCAAATTGCGAAGCCAGGTTTTTGTCTCTGAAGGTAACAAAAAATTCTGAAGGAAAAAAATACTTTTAATTATTTATGATTAATTTCAGTGATAAAATCATCTGAATAATCAGTTATCATTTTTTTTATATATAAAGTTAAAAACAAATTAAAAATAATCAAATCATTTGTTTAAAAAAGTAAAAAAAAAAAAAAAAAAGGCAAAAATATTGACTGAAAAAAATTGTTTCCATTTTTTACGATGAAATCAAACGCACACAACAATGAACGAGTTACAAAGTGCTTCAAAGATAAAAATGTTAACAATATGATTTAGAATAGATTTAATCTATTCGTGCACTAGTAAGCTGTTCAGTGTTGCGAGATGTGGAGGAGTCTTCCACACCTTAAAGCCCCCCCCCCCCCCCCCCAAAAAAAAGATTAAAAAAATAATGAACTGGGCTTTGGGGAGATTTGTCATTTCAGACGCACACCAGTGGATAACGCACGTGCAGTGTACGGTTTATGATTCGCCGTTTATTACTGTTTAGTCTGTTTTTGCGTTTTGGGGGCGGGGTTTGGCTTCTGTCCATGTTTCTAACTCCACAAAATACAAAAAAGTTTCCAAAATCGTTTTTCTTCTAGATTTCTATTCAAAAATTAACGCCGCTTCTTAAAAACGCGATTGATTGTTTTTTTTTTTTGTTTTTTTTTTTTACGTTGTTAATGGCTCAAATTTCCTGTACAGGAAGTACGTAAAGACGGCCACGCCCGGGATCCAAACTTCCCCCACTGACCCAAATCTCTCCCAGTAAATAATCGGCCTGTTCGATATGACCAGCGACAGTTTCCTCACAGCCTCGCAGATTTATTCTCCTATATTTATTGAAGGTTTATATCTATTTAAAACTCAAAAGATGGGAAAGATTTGCAGTTTAAATACAAAATTTTAACATCGATATATTTTTAATAAAAAAAAATATTTATATATATATATAAAAAAAAGACGATATCTGTGATATCTCAGAGAAGCGTATTTGAATTTCTCATGATATTATACTGTAATATCGCCCAGCCTTAAAGTTTTTCATCTCAGCGTTTATAAAAAAGCTTCATTTAATAAAATTAATTATGAATCGGTACGAGAAAACCAATTACTGAACAATGAGCCTTGAATTTGTGAATTTTCGGTTCGGTGCATCGCTATTTTAAACTATTTCCAGACAGTTTAGCACTTACATATTTGATCTACTTTATAGTTCGGTTTAGTCCTTTATAGTTCTATGGTTTTGTATTTCAGCTGATGACCCTGATTTCACAACCTTTCTGTGAGAGATTTCTTCTGTGGTATGAAACAAGCTAAATATATATATATATATATATAGGTATATAGAGATATATATCTATATATGTTTGTTTTTTTTTCTTTAAGAAAGCCACTTCAGAAAGGGCGGGGCTTAAATGAAGCGAATACTGAATTTTCTACGTTGCATTTTAACACAAGTGCCTTCTTGGGATTTTTATGTACAAGATATTACGATGTCACTAATTTATGCAAATGTTATTCGTAACAGCAACCAACTGGAAGACGTTTCTGCAGAATCCGTCGGGGATTTCTTTCTTTCGGATTGAATTCCTCGACCAGTGATGGCGCTCGGTTTGTTCCCGTTCCTGTTTTCTGCTCGTTTTTTTTTTTTTTTTTTTTTTTTTACAGTTTATAGAGTTCCGATTACAGTGTAAATATTTATTATCTAGGAATTTATTTGAGTGTTCTATAATCAAACCGGCTAATCAGAGTGAAAGCCTTTTTCATGCTACTGTCGAGTAAGAGTACTGATTCGTATTCGTGAAAGGTTCTATTTAGCGACACGTCCGCGCGCGTTTACGTTAGAGCGACGCGGAAATCCTTGTAAATTTCGTTCGGGCGGCGGCGGCCATCTTGTTGACGCTTACGGGTGAATTTTTTTTGCTTTCAGTCGTAGGAGGAGACGTTCAGCGATCGTATCTACTCGAACAAACCTGAAACGCATCAGAGGACACCAGACACCGATTCCCGAAGTGTAGCTGTTAAAATCCGATTTAAGTGGCGTAAATGAATCGGATCGGATTTCTCGGCATTTTACGCTAACCTCTTACCCAACAAATTGGACGATTGGATGTTTTTACTGAAGGGGCGGGACTTATGTAATTCAGCCGCCATTTTGAGTGAGGTTTTTGTTTTGTTTGATTGTTTCTTTGTTTGTTTGAAGGCGATCGCCTTCAAATGACATCACAACTGTGTAATGACGCTCGAAAGTCATGGCACCTCACTACGCATATCCAAATTTTTTGGTAACATTTTCAATAAAGCTCAAATAATAATAATAATAATAAAAAAACAATGAGTAATGCTAGTCCAGTCCTGAAGTGTGTTGTAGCTCCGCCCTCATCCTCAGTTTCGGGCACGTCACCACGACAACGTTCCGCTTCGTTCGCATTAGCAGCTTCTGCGTTCTCATCGGGATCGAAGCGTCATTATACAAAACGTTTCTAAAGTCAAACGCCGTTTAAAAACCTTCCCGGTACGCTCCTGTGACCCTGAAGGGTTTCCAGAACGCTCGCATTTCGTTAGTGTCCGTGATTAAGTCCGTTAGCGCTCGCTAACGCTGTACACGTGTGCTGTTCTAACCCGGTCCAGCGAGCTGCAGGCTTCGGTACGAGTTGGGAAGGGATTCTGGGATCATGAAGGAATGCAATAGTAAGTGCTGAGATGGTTATGTATGGCGTCGGGTTTGTTTGTTTGTTTGTTTGTTTGTTTGTTTGTTTGTTTTGGATCTACAGTACAGCAGAAATCCTTGGCAGTGATATTTGTGTTTAAATTTGATTTCTATCTGAAACATGAAAAAATAATCGATGGTACAGTATTCAAATGCGACGGAATTTCTCCGCCGCACAACGCGTTTCAGATTCTCTTCACGACATGAAGTATTCACATTTATATCTGTTCATTAGGTTGTTTTTTTACTTTTATTTTTTATGATTTTAGGATTTGATTTTATTCAGGAGCGATCTTGTTTCTTATCGATTTATAGTTTATTATATCTGATCTTTCATATTATCATCCTATTTGATTATTTTTCTTTTATTGTCTTACAAAGCGACATGATTATATATGAAACATTTAATATATATTATTAATTAAAATTAAATTAAATTATTAATTGTTACATCCAAAAACTCAAGCAAGCACATATTCGGGGTTTTTTTTTTCTTTTCTTTTCTTTCTTTTTGGATTGTTTTTTGTTTTTCAGCAGTCGGGAAATGACTCGGTTGTGAATCTGAAATGCTTCGCGTCGTTCCACCAGATTTATTTGGAAAGTCAGTTTAAATACGTTTGCACGTACACGTTTGTGGTTCTGTTTGATGGGGTTTCTGCTGAGGGGCGGGGTCAGGGCGAGGCGGGGCGGTGCTGTAGGGGATTTTTGTGTTGCGGTGTAGCCATGTTTCGAGACTTTAGGTTGCCGCGTGTACGTCTGAAAACGTCAACGTCTGCCTTCGATACGTTCGATAAGATATCAGAATATTTATTTCATACGGAAATGGACTTTTCTGTACCGGGCACATGTTTAAGACGTCGTAGTTGGACGGCCGGAAGGTTAAAGGGAAAAAGGCAGGTTTTTATTTCCAAACGGTTTTCTTTTCTTATTCTTTTTATTAAATAGAGTTTAGATTAGACGAGATCAGATTTCTATCATTCTCACCGCAGAATAATGTCAGTGTGATGATTACGATAACACGGCACTTTGTTACTACAATCAGCTCGAGCACTGATTGATTAATTCTCCGTTTTTACACTCGACAATAAACTATTTTTACAACTTGTGTGTGTGTGTGTGTGTGTGGGGGGGGGGGGGGGGGGCGGAGTGTGATTGTCTGTGCTTTTTATTTAAAAAAAATAAAATGCACTGATCACTGTGCGGTTGTGTTTCTCCTTTCTCGTTCAGGGAATGAAAATGTGTTGAGTTCTATAACCACGTGAGGTTAAGAGCGTAACGCGCTTCCATCTAAACGCCGCTTGCTTCTTCATTTCGATCGAAGAGGCGAAAGCGTTATTTCTGACGTGGGCAGATTTCGGAGATGAAATCGGCGTGTGGTCAGGAGGGGGCGTGAGTGGACCGGACACTTTTTTTTTAATAAATAAATAAATAAAATAAATAAATCTCAGCTCCATGAATAAGTTTTTATTTTAAACCGTGTGGAGCGATGGAAGATCGTTAAAATGACGACGTCGGTGCTGATCATTGTTCATTTTGCTTTGTGTCATTGCTTCAGCGTTCTATTCGCTGGAGCGCAAACTGGCCCCGTGTGCGACGGTTCATTTGGTGTGCGATTAAAATTCAAAATCTGTGTCCTTAAAAAAAAATCCTGAACGTGGAATCGATCTATACGCGATGAAGAAGGATCGAACTGACGTTTATAAAGGTGGGTATAAAACTACTGCTAGTAATAATAATAATAATAATCATCATCATCATCATCATCATCATAAGGATGAAGTGTCTTTTCATCACTGAATTTTATAATACGTCACAAATCTTCACACGTCCAGATCATCTTACATGTGAAATTATTTATCAGTAAAATATATTCCTCTTTTTTCTCTTTTTTCTCTTCTCTCCCCTGCAGTTCTGTGCTTTTTCAGGACATTTCCAGGCGTTTGTGTTTAAAGAATCAACTGAATCGTGTATTATTATCGTTATCGTGAAATACCTTCTTCTTGCGTGTAAATATCAGATTATTAATGATTTAACGATGGTTGATTGATGTGCAGCTGCCGTAAGAGCAGAAAAGATTCACGTGACCCTCCCGATGAAGACGTTCCTCCTGAAGGACAGGTCGAGACGTCTTCTGGAGGAGTGTTTGACGTGTGCGGAGAAGCGACCGTGCTGGAAATGGAAGCAGCGGTGAACGTGTTGGAGAAGAACATATCCACGTCCCCCGGCGCGGGTTCTGAACCACTGCAGCCTGCTTCTGTGGAGGAGAAGAAGAACCGCGCGGTGAATACTCTGTAACCGTCGTTATATACGGACGCGAGAGGAGAGGGAGAGAAGGAAGAGAAGGAAACAAATTCATACGTAAATAAGTAAGAACGCAAAAATGGGAACAAATTCCATTGGAGGGAAAAAATGAAGGTAGAAAAAAAAAAACATTATTCGTAGTCGGATCTGAATTGTTGAAGGTTGAGAACAGGGAATATTTCATATTTTAGTAAATAATAAATAAGCTAATTAATTAATTAAAGGACAGATAGATAGGTGCATGGATGGGTAGATGGATGGATGGATAGGTACATGCATGGATAGATTGATAGGTAGATGGATGGATGGATGGATAGATTGATAGATGCATGGATGGATGGATAAATGGATGGAGGGATAGATTGATAGGTAGATGGATGGATGGATGGAGGGATAGATTGATAGGTAGATGGATAGATTGATGGATGGATAGTTTGATAAATAGATGGATGGATAGATTGATAGGTAGATGGATGGATGGATGGAGGGATAGATTGATGGATGGATGTATGGAGGGATAGATTGATGGAGGGATAGATTGATGGATGGATGGATGGAGGGGTAGATTAATAGGTAGATGGATGATGGATAGATTGATAGATTGATGGATGGATAGATTGATAGATTGATGGATGGATAGATTGATGGATGGATAGATTGATAGATTGATGGATGGATAGATTGATGGATGGATAGATTGATAGGTAGATGGATGGATGGATTGATGGATGGATGGATGGATGGATGGATAGATTGATGGATGGATAGTTTGATAGATAGATGGATGGATAGATCGATAGGTAGATGGATGGATAGATTGATAGGTCCAACGACGGACAAGCTGTGACCGGGACGTGGGCCCCAGAAGTCATTGAGGTGCATAAGGATTGAAGACGAGCCCGTCTGGTCCGATTCCACCGAAGAGCTGCAGCACAAACCACTGAGAGCGTTCCTGCTGGCCCTGACAGAAAGCAGTCAGAACCCACGACGCATCGCAGTGAGATGCTCTGAGCAGTGTTCTGCTGGGAAACCTTTCATCCTGGAGTTCCTCTAGATGTTCCTTTGACACGCACCACCTTCCTAAACACTGTTTCAGACGGAGTACAGACGGAGTACAGACGGAGTACAGACGGAGTACACCCCTTCATGGGAACAGATCCACTAATATCAGCGTCCTCTTCCAGCAGGGTAACGCTCCGTTACACCGCAGAAACTGTTCAGGAACCGTCCGAGGAACATAAAGAGTTCAAGGTGTCGACTCGGCCTCCGAATTCCCCAGACCTCAGTCCGATCGCCGTCTGAGATGTTCTGGACGAACGAGTCCGATCCACGGAGGTCCGAGCTCACAACTTACAGAATTTAAATAATCTGATTTCTGACTGAAAAAAAAAACAAGAAGGGATTGATCTCTGGAGCTAAATACTTTTAAAATGACAAAAATGAACATTTTCAAGAAAATGTAATAAAATGAACTATTCCAAAAATGTTAATAAATAAATAAATTCAAAACAGTAATAAATTGTGGCTTGCAACAAGACGACAGCTTGGATCCAGTTATAAAGGTGAAAACATCTCGGAGAATATTTCTCACATTTAGAAAGATTGTTGAATGATATCATGTTTCTGTTTTTTAAAATTTCTTAAACGATTAATATCTTAAGATACACAATCGCACCGTTTCTTTAACTTTACTGATAATACACTTTCTTTTTTTTCTTTTTTTTTTTAAATCTATGAACACTAAAACACTAAATGTCTTGTTGCAATAATGAAAATGTCCTTGTCTTTATTTTGTCCTAAGGGTGCACAAACTTTTGCACTCAACGTCAAGCGTTTAAAAAGAAGAAACTGACCATGGAGCTTGAGACTGAAGCTGAAATAGGAGCGGGATTGTAGGAACATTTTTAGCAGATTTATGATTTTTTTTCCAAAAAACAAAAAAAAAGGTTACAGTTTAATTTTTTTTTTTTTAAAAAAAGAGCATAAATGTATATAAATGTTATAAAAACCCAAAAGAATATAAAAATAGTTTTCTCAGATTTTTTTCAGGTTTTTGGTACGCTCTTTACTTTTATTAAGAGCCTTAACGAGCTCTTTAATGAGCTGGAAAAGCACAAACATCATCAACTGACTGCTTTTAATTAGCGTTTAGGGAGTGTCGTGTGTGTGTGTGTGTGTGTGTGTGTGTTTTAGTGGAAGAAGATGCTTCATCTGGATTGGAGTTGAATATGATGCCTCGTTAAGCATGCGCCGGCACCAACAGCTTTATTTGAACTGTAATATTTATTTGTGTAATAATGAGAAACGCCGACGCTGTCGCCGACGCTGTCGCTGAAACGGACGCGCTCCTGATTCGTGAACAGTTTCCCTCCTTTTTCCGTCGACACGAACGCCGCAGGCTGCGGTTAACGCGGCTGAAAAAGGGCTCACGATGCTACAGTGTGAGTGAAGGTCTGCTTCTGCTAAGCGGCCGGTTAGCATCAGTGCTATCAGTTCTGTGTAGAAGACCAGCAGCGCTCTTTACATTCTTCTTCAAGGCTGTTTGTCAGTTTAATGTCCGTTTCCGCCGGATTAGCATTGTGACACGGTTAGCAGTTAGCATTCTATATACAGAGTTTCAGTGGAGCTGATTAACCATCAACAAGAAGATTAGCTTACGAAGGAAAATAAATGCAGAGGAAAAAAGTCAACTTACAAACCTGTAGAACAGACATTTCAACTTTTTACACCATCGACATCATTCTGTGTGTGTGTGTGTGTGTGTGTGTGTGTGTGTAACTGTGTGTGTGTAGCTGTGTGTGTGTGTGTGTGTAGCTGTGTGTGTGTGTGTGTGTGTGTGTAACTGTGTGTGTGTGTAGCTGTGTGAGTAACTGTGTGTGTGTGTGTAGCTGTGTGTGTGTGTGTATGTGTGTGTATGTGTGTGTGTGTGTGTGTATGTGTGTGTGTGTGTATGTGTGTGTATGTGTGTGTATGTGTGTGTATGTGTGTGTATGTGTGTGTATGTGTGTATGTGTGTGTATGTGTATGTGTATGTGTGTGTGTGTAGCTGTGTGTGTGTAGCTGTGTGTGTGTAGGTGTGTGTGTGTGTGTGTAGCTGTGAATGCTGTAAATGAAATAAAACGGACATGTGATCAGAAATGGGTCGAGGGATTTGTGGTGCTGTTTAAGAATAAGGAAAGTCCAGTACATGCGATTTTAGTGCACTCATAACATGTTTCTATATAATACAGAGATTATTCACAACTGCAAGACAGGGGGCATGTGAACATTCTGATGCAATCGACTTGGCACGACACTGCGTACTTATAAAACACACAACAACAACAACAAAAAGTCAGAGATGACATACAGGGGCGATTATGTTCCTGTCGTTGGCGTTAAAATAAAATCCCAACGTTCTCCCGCTAGCGTGAACGACAGGGTCGGTTTGACTCGATTCAATTTCCTGATTTCTTCAAACTTGGAGGAGATATGAAATATGAAATATGATATGAAATGTTCTCGCCAACGTTGTCCTTCCCAGAAGTCCTGATGGACGCTCAGTTGGACCGAACAGGGAACGAGGGACTCCTGGATCTTCTTCGGTCCCCTTGTCTCTTTTTCTCAGCGCAAATTTGTCCCTTTGACCCGAACCTCCAGCCGTCCCTTCGCAGATCCGTTTCACTCCAGGATGTCCAGGTAGACCGGAGGGTTCTTGACCAGGGCTACGAGGCGGTTGTAGACTTCCTTGATGACGAGACGTTGTTGCGGTTCTCTCTGCCAGCACCCCTGCATGAGCTGGTGGACCTCTTTCGGACACGTCCGCGGCCGCTCCAACTCCCGGCCCTGCGTGATGCACTCGATCGCCTGCGCACGACGCAAACCTTCAGTCAACATTCAGGGTCTCCTCGACATTTAATGTTTGATTCAGTTTTTATTTATTTCCTTATCGCAGCGTAGCTTCTTAATCTTACATTTATTCCCACAATCCACCATTTTTCTAATCCAAATCCAAAATGGCTTCCTATTCACGCTGTTCGCTCCCTACGTAGGACGTAAAATAATAAACGCCCTACCTAGCACCCTTACGTATAATACAGAGAGACATTTGAGATCCAGCCACAGTAAATTCATGACACTCTCACTTGAGGTAATGTTTGCACTCAAACTCCTCTGTACATTCACTACAGGTTAAAGTATTGGCGCCCTTGGATGTGTTTTTGGCTGTGCGTCCGGCCGTTAAGTGAACGTCTGCCCCTGTTTACTTTCACGTTGTCTTATTCAGCCGTTTAATATCGAGTGAAAGGGTTTCACCATTGTTTCAAGGGGTTCATTGTTTTACTATTCATGCTCGATAACCTCCAGAGTAACTCCTCCTACTTTCGGGAACGAGGCGCGGTTACGGATAAGTCCTGGGTTTGTTGGTAAGACGCGTTACAACGCTTCCGACGCAGTGATAAAGAACGGTAGAATTTAGTCACTTTTTTCCAGTATAATCGTGCTTCAGTTTGTCTTTTTGGTGAAAGCCTTAAAGGTTCTAAGGTTCTCAGAGAGGGTTCTAAGTAAAACATCTTCATGAAGTTCCCAAGGAGTAGAGTGCACACTTTCCAAAAGTCAAAGGAAAGCGTTACAAAAACGATTCGATGCAAAAATATATATAAAAAAATTACATATTGGCAAAAATATGATGAATAATCAAAAACCATCTAATATTTCTTAGTATAAGATTACAACAAAGAAAATATAAGATTATTAAACCTATTTCTATAAATTTTTACCAATTTCAAGCTTGAAATAGTCTTGACCTGTCGGCAAATTTTAAGCGTTCATTTCTAGAAAGAAGCAAAATTATTTGCTACAAGAATAAGAAAGTTTTAAACTTGAAATTAGTAACATATTAGTAAGTCTTACTAAGAAATACATTTAATAATCTTATATTTGGTTAACTGTAATCTTTGAACAGTAAATACTATATAACTCTGACTATATTTAATACGTCGTCACTTGCGAAGGTGTTTTTTTTTTTCTTCGAGTGTTGACCATATATGTTTAACAGTACATAAGTACACTACTAAACTTAAACGAAATTTATTTCCTATTAAAACATTACAAGAAAAACAAATAGAATGTGATTGATCCTATTTCTTTACACTTTTACTAATTTAGTTAGAATTTTTTTTTTCTAGCAGCAGATAATTTAGCTTCTTTCTAAAAAATAAATACTTAAAATGAGCAAAATTATCTGGCAACCAGGCTATTTCGAGCTTGAAATAGGTTTAATAATGTTATATTTAGTTTACTGGGATCTTTATAACAGGAAATAGTAGATCCATTCGACTCTAATTTATTTTCGCTCGTTATTTTTAATTTTTTTTGCAGTGTCGGAAATAAAACTCGGCTTTTAATACGAGTTCAGGCAAACGCGGGTCTGCGTGTCGTGTCATCTAAGGCGAGAGTTCCTCAGGCGTCATTCCTGCATTGATCAGCGTCACGGTGGAAAGTTCCAGAGCTGGTGATTTTCGAGCGAACGTCCTTCCCACCCACCCCGTAGGCGTTGTGTCCTGAGTAATTGAATGGTGTAGTAGTCTTCCATCAGCAGTCCACTACATCATGCCCAAACGGCCTATCAATCACTCGGATGAATTAACAAAGATTCGCATTGACCCTTCTGAAATTCTGCATGGAAAGTCACGGGCGTTCTATCTACGACCCTTCCAATTACACTCCCTATAATTACCCCTGTCCATTATGAGCCGGCGAGGATTAGGTTAACGAGGTTAGGCGACGTCGGCCCAGGGTGAAGATCTGGTCTAATCGGATAAAAATCGAGCAAACGGGAAAAGCGATCCACCCTGATCTTGAAAGAAGAGAGGCTTCTCTCCCGTAATGGTGCAGTTGCGGTCACACGTAGCGTCCACTTCTCAGTCTTTAATCTGAGAGGTCTGGACTGTTCATAATACCGATAAATCCATCGATTGTTCTGTTTCTGAGTCCATAAGAGCGCAGACTGATCACGTTCAAGGGCTTGTGTTTGTACCTCACATCCCTGTTGTTCTTTCTTGTTAAAAAAAAAAAAACGCAGTTCCATGCGAAGCATTCCAGCCTAATACGCAACATTTCCTCCACCACGAGTGTTCAAAGACGTCTCTCGATTCCCCTCGATCACGGCGTGTTTACACACCTGTACATTCCCATCGTGACAATCGAAAACGTCAATAATCCACCTTGCGCTAGTTACTTAGCGATTATATTTTTGCGACTGCGTATCGTTTTTATTTTTCGTTTTTATCTCTACCTGGCACTTACGAGGCGTAGGAAAGCGGCGCAAAGGTAAAAAGCTGTCATTACAATCACATTTCGGGTCGATTTGAGAAGAAATCAAGCTGGTGAGAAGGGTTAAAGACTGATGTACAGATAAAATATTGGCACCCTTATTAAAAAAGAAGCACACATGTGTCTATAGTAGTTTTGCGCTTAAAAATACCGCGTGAGTAAGCGAGTTGTTTTTTCTAAACATAACCCTTTAAAAAAATAAAATTAAAAAATCTTATGATTATTAATATTGGCACCCTGCAATTCATTTTTAGTCACATCTCCCCTAGAAAGAATAACTAAAGAATGAATACATTATAATAATGCAATAATATACAGGAAAATATACAGGTTTTTCCCAGAGTTCTAGACCCTTCTGTATGTTTCCATGGTGTACCTCGCTGTTGGACAGCTGATACCACGGCTGTTTTCCGTAGGTGAAGATCTCCCACAGAACCACCCCAAAACTCCAGATGTCACTCTCTGTGGTGAACTTTCTGTACATGATACTCTCAGGAGGCATCCAACGAATAGGTAGCATGGTTCTTCCACCAACCTGAGACATGAGTAATGAGAGACCATGAACAATGTATAAACACCACACCTGAGGAACCTTTGAGGAACTCTGAAGTAGAGACAAGGCAAGCAATTTCATCTAATAAACAAACAGCAGAGATGAACGGGAACCTGAACCGACCCTGTAGTAATCAGTGCTGTAGATGTCTCTGGACATGCCGAAGTCGCCGATCTTCACCACGAGACCTTCACCGACCAGGCAGTTTCTGGTGGCCAGGTCTCTGTGCACGAAGTGGAGTGAGGCCAAGTATACCATACCAGAGGCGATCTGGGCTGCTATCTGGAGCATCTGCAGCAGGGTCAGCTGACCCATCGGTGGCATCTTTACCTCGTCCAGGATCCGAGCATCTGGACCATGAGCCCTGCGTGAAGAAGAAGAAGATCAGCATGTGCGATCCGTTGGAGGTTCTTAATAGATGATTCACAGATAATATTAATGATATCCAATGTTCTTGGTATGTCTTAACTCCAAGGGTTGCACTGAATCAGTGATTTTTGGAATAACAGGAAGTGCTCTGACGCTTAGTGGGTCAGGTTTTGGGCGAATGATCAGAAGGCTGTGAGTTCAAATCCCAGCACCACCAAACTGCTTGGGCAAGACTCTTAACGTTCCACTGCTCAGTTGTATCCTGTCTTAGTTGTACTGCCTATTTTATATTTCACGCATACCGTTGTTCACTCACTCACCTGCGTACTTTATGTATATTCGGGGGATCAAAAGGAACATCCACTTGATTTTACGTCAGAGACAAAACATCCCTGTCCATCATGTTTTCAAGTTTAAAATGTTTCAGACTGACCTTTCAGTAGGTTTGAAGACTACATGCGAAGTTTTTTTTTTAAAAATTGAGACCCAGTGCTAGTTTGTTTGCTCAGTTGCAGATAGCGTGCCACACGGTGCTATACCGCCCCCAGTATTTATGCTGGTATTGCACCTTTCAGATGCATAGCGTTTATTTCTGCAGATCTGCTCAAGCGACGTGGCAGTTTACCACAGGAGAGCTTAGGCAGCCATTTTGTGTACGTGTAAGTGTAGTCAAAAGGAAGTACAACCCAGGATTTAAGTGGCTTTAGATACGAGCGTTGGCCAAATGACCTCCTGCTGGAATCAGCGTTGCTTCATGCCAGATACAAAACTGAACGGTAACCTCATTTAAAAGTAAATATTCTTGCATTATGGTCTTAAATTTGGCGGATTGAAGCATACAAAACGTAACGGCACAGTAAAGCTACACCTCAACGAGCAGATTCATCACAATCCTGACCGAGCGTGCGACTTCGGATAGACTTTTCATATTTTAGAATCCATCACGATGGGGAACCTCCTACCGAACCCCATTCTGACTTTCCCTAACTCGTTAATGTTATAGAGTTGCTGAGCAGACTGAGAAAAGCCCCCCCCCCCCCCACCCCTTTCCGCAGTATCTCCATTCATCCTACTATTATTCCCTATCCATGCTGTCACTTGCTGGCCTTTCCCTTGTTCTTCAGAGGTCCCCCAATGCCATTACTATTCGTTTATAAGGCAGGTGGCAGGAGAGTAGCAGCTGTTGCACAGCCTGGAGACTCCATCCATGGACTGTCTACTCCAAATGAGATTTCCACCTCCTCAACAGCATGTGTCCCCCCCACTCCCAATCTGGCCTCAGGACCACCTGGCAGACTAGATCTTTGCGCACTGGACATTGAGTGCAATGAGACTCCTCTGTGCTGGACATATGGTCTCTTCATTTCCCACCACCGTCCACCAGACTCACACTTTTCATCATGTTTGAGAGATGAATGCAGCTCGGACGGAGCGTACAGTGCTCCTCTATGTGTAGCCGTGGCGCTTGGTGCTGACGTGGTTAGGGGGCCAGGAACTCGTTGAAATTGGGATGAACCAACTCGTACGGAAGCTTTCGAGACTGATTGCTGAAATCTGGATGGGATGAACCAACTTGTACATGCAGATAAAGTTAAAGATTAGGTCTAAGATTGACGGTAACTTTTTTTTTTTTTTTTTGATTCTGTGAGCTTGGAAAATTGCACCATTACCGTGATTCCTTTGTGATTGTGACAGGTCCAAATATATTTTAATAGACCATCCTAAAAAGTACTTTTGACATGTTCCTTGATGGAGGCTTTGTCTCCTTTAACTAACCACTTGCCATACTTAAGATCTATTAGAGTACTCGCTAATGGTTTTATATTCTATACGGCTGGCAGCTATTCAGGGGTTTTTTTTACGCGGAAGGTCTGTGAAATTCGCCGAAGAACATTGCGCGCTGTCTGTCAAGATCAACCGGAGGGAAAAGTAATAGGACCATCTTTCTTGAACACTTAAACCGCATGACCTTATGCATTAGAAGAAACCGCATCATTTTGTGAGGATTAAAGGGATATACGCTAGCTACGTTTAGATCATTAGCATGGTCAGTTCGGTTTTCGAGGTGAAGTAGTGGGATCTGACGGCCACAGATCTTTTTGCGGTCACATTTTGACGCCGAGCCTCGCGCTACTGACCTGAGGAAGCGGTTTAGGTCGCCGTGCCGCATGTACTCGAACACCATGGCGAGAGGTTCTCCGTCAGTGCACACTCCGTAGAAGCGGACGATGTGCTCGTGCTGGAGCACGGTCAGGAGCTCGGCCTCGCGCTGGAAGTCCTGCCGAGTCGACTCGTTAGCGTCCTTCAGCGTCTACACGAGAAAAACAGTCAGGAATCTACCTTGCCGATATGGTCACGGATATCTGACCAACTCTTGCTGGATTATCGGTTGAGAGCAAAAGTTTGCACACCCTTCCTAAACGAACGAATGAACGACAAGACATTAAAATGAGAGGGTTCCACCCTCAGTGCAAGTAGCAACGGCAGTCCAAACGTGTATAATAAGAATTTGTTTCACTCTCTTCTCATGGCTTTGCGTCTTCTTCCATCTCCAAACGATCGTTTTCACTGTCCTTTGATATCTTTTTAAATCCACTTTTATAAAATGACCATTATTCGATACTGTTTGATCCCTTTCACTGTTAACCCGAGCGCTCGCAGGAATCTCCCATGATTTATCAACACGGACTGTTTCAACGCTGACCTCTTTCGACACCTAAATGAGCATGTGAAAGGGGATGCAAACTTTTGAGCTTGCGTATAAAGAGAACTACTGACTGAGACTCTGCTGCTGTAATGTTTTAACATTATTTTGATAGCGAAACATTAAAGCACTCTCTCTCTCTCTCTCTCTCTCTCTCTCTCTCTCTCTCTCTCTGTTATATATATATATACTCACAGAGAGAGAATAGGGGGTACAAACTTTTGCACTCAACTGTACAGTTCCTGTCATGTTGGTGTATGCTTGTGAAGTCTTGCATGAGTTCGACTGTAGTACTACACCAGATAGCAAGAGTTTATTCCACATATAAAGCATGATATGATATTTAGTTTGTACGCCCTCTTGGTAGGGAGAACTGAAGAAGACATTTTATTTATAGCAGCGTATTCGTGTGTATATATATATATATATATATATATATATATATATATATATAAATTTTTGACATTTCTTCATTCTGCAACACATTTGAGGAGTGGGGTGGGGCGGGGTGGGGGATTGTATTAACGTTTGCTCTCGGTCGTATGACCCATGGATGCATATTTGCGTCTCCTCGTACTGAGCGTCAGAGACGGTGTGTCGGTGCAAAATGTTTTTTTTTTGAAACGGCGTCTGCAATGAGTCGTCGTACCTTTATGGCCACCAGCATCTTGTCAGTGTCGGGACAGAGGTTAGCGCACTCGGCTAAATAAACCTTCCCGAAAGCTCCTTCGCCCAGCTCCCACTTCAGCATGATGTCCTGCCTCTTAATGTGCTGCACACCTGCAACGATTCACTCCTCACGTCACACGTTTCTCAGAAGCAAGAAAAGCAGAAACGCGCTAGAGGAAAAGCATCCACTTACACATGTCCTTGTCTTTGATGATGCCGCAGAAGTACTGCGGGTTCTCCACAAAGCTGGAGAGCCCGGGGTCCAGCATGCCTTCGTCCGAGGAAGGAGGACTCGCTCCGAAGTTCATAAAGCGAAGCGAGACGGCCAAGTCGTCTTCCTTCCCTAGAACAGACGAGCCTGTTAACACAAACACGGGATCAGGAAAAGAAAAGAAAAAAAAAAGCGTTTTAGACCCGAATACACCTGAAATCTGTCTGATTTTTATCCCGGATCATTTCTTTTCTACTTTTACTTTATATGTGTAAAATGGCTTATAAATGCGTTCTAACATGTTATGAATGTAACCCAGAGTCGATTCTACATACAGCCTTGATAGAAAATGTTGCCAGAAATGTTTCGATTATAGATTTACATAAACACAAACTTGTAAGGATAGGAAAGTTGTATAGAAATGGCTGTATTTCCTGGTCGAACCGTGAACACAGGACGCGAGGGCATCTACGCCGGATCTACGCAGCTGGAGGAACATGACGGAGCCTCGAGGCTGGAGACAGGAGACGTGAGACCGGCTTCGCTTAGCCGCTCCGGTGACTCGAAAGCCTCGGCTCCGTCGCTCTTCTTTAACGGCTCGTGTTTGGCCGCCTCTCCTCGTGCTCTTTACTTTTGCAGAGCGTAATTAAGACTTGGCAGCACGTCCTCCTGCAGGCTGTCAGGCTGACCGTGAGCAAACTTACAGCTCTAGTGGAAACCGTATACCGGCGCATCACTTAAAATGCGACGGCGTGTCCAGCGAAAGCGCTCGAGTTACAGGACGAGGTGTTTCGGCCGCGCGCGTTTCCCGGCATCGTGTGTTCCCGATTGATTTCTACACGCCGTCGCCGTGTATTACGTTCTGGCTCGTCGATTCGTTTTCTCGAACAGCAAGCCCTGATCGTTTCTGTCGTGACGTCCTGAACGTAAACACGTGCGGTCGTTCATATCGATACGGTGGAGTGTTCTGCATGGAGACGTTTTATGTCATGTTTATGGAAGGAGTCTCCAGTTTAAGCGCTTTGTGTGAGTCAGAAGTAAAGCTGTGATGGCTTTTACAACATCCTGCATGGACTGTAAACGGATTAACGGTACAACACGCCTTCATTTAATCGACTCAGGGCCGTAGTTGTTGGCAAGTTGCTGTGGTGTATGAGGAATAAAACACATCAGGGTGCGCTGTTATGAGAAAATAATCAACTCGAACGCGGTCACAGTGAGCCTGCGTCGTCACACCGCGCTGCTGTTGATTATTTTCCTCTAACAGTACAACACAGAGGTAGTGTAATGTATGTGTGTACCCTTTATTCACTAATAATGATGGGATTTTTTTACACTGGGCCTCCAGACTTACGATGGATGCCGAACTTGGAGTGTTGCCCGCACTTATTGATCACCAACACCATGATGATCAGGAACTTGCAAGCGAATACAGCGAGACCCACAGCGACAGACACCTGCAAAGGCAAAAACACAACGCAGCGATGAGTTCTACCACGACGGACGCGTTTAACGGTCCGCCAGAACCCGTATCCGTCACGTTCTTACCCCGAACAGCCGGTTTTCCAGGTTCTCCGTCACGCCATCGGTCGACTGGTTAGCAGGCGCTGCTGAAAGAAACGTTACCGAGTGCGAATGGGGATCTATTATCTAACACAAAGGAGTCAAACGTAATGGAGTAGAATTAGGAAAGTGGATTTTAGAGGACTTACTTGGGTCACTGGTTAGCACTGGCATGTGTCAGAGGGAGGGAGAGAGAGAGAGAGAGAGAGAGAAAAGACAGAGATGATTATCCTTTGAGTTTTAAATATATATATATAAAAATTATGCTCTAATTCAAAAGATCCGACAGGGTTAAAATGCCATTTTCACATTCTCAAGTAGCGTTCTCAAGGATTAGTGCTTTAGCTGATTAGGTCTGCTTTGATTACTGTAATTTCAGTTCATTAAGAAAACAAAAGGCTTACTTTTTCCCTTCAAAACAAACCCGCAAATGCAGACGGACATAAAAAAAAAGAGCCGATTGTCTAATAAAGGTATGAAATGCTGAAGCTTGAACATTTGCAAGTAGTAAAGACGGTTAAAAAAAGATAATAAACTGAGTGCGCTGTTTGTAAAAATATTCTAAATAATCTGTCATTTATGTAACAGCAGCCGCGTTGCACGAAACACAACGTTACCATAGCGACGACCATGGTTTTGTTACAATTACGTGATTTTATTGATCTTTTTTCGTTACTAATATTAGCTACGTTTGCTATCTGGATGATATAGCGCATAGGCTTCGGGGCTAACGGTCAATGATTAGCCACGTCATCATCATCATCATCATCATCATCATCATTCGCTATTATAATTTGCATACGACTGCCTTTATTTAATGAGATCACTACCTGGGTGCATAGCCCCGCCCATCAATTATGACTTTACTAAATTCTCTTTGCTTAAATGTAAAAATGGGGAATGTTTTAAGAAAACGATACAGATTTATAGATTAGCTTATATAGATTATAAGAAGAGTGAACAATCGTGCGTTTGAGTATTTTCATGGACAAACGTTGACTTTAGCACATTTAGCACATTTCTCTCCTATAACAAGCTTCTCATGTTCTCACCAGGGATTATGCCTTCAGGGTCGAAGGGGTCGAACGGGTTTTCCATGAACTTGCCGCTGGCCGTGGCCTGGGCTTGGCCCAGCGTGTTCTCCACGATGAGTGTGTAGTAGCCGTTGTTGAGGTGAGTGGGCTTGTTGAGGAAGAGGCAGCCATGTTGGACGGAACCGTCGTCCGAGTCCGGGATGAGCTGCGTGTAGGTGTACATGGTCTCCATCAGTGGCATGTTGTTGTACAGCCACCTGATGCTCGGTGCTGGATTGCCGTCCACGGCGAAGGGGATGCACCAGTGATGCTGCGGCTCCGGCGGCTTCAAGAACAGGATCCTCACCGGGACTGGAGGAGAGACGGAGGCGCAACGTTCGGTAAAAAACCATGATAAAAAAAATACAAAATAATAACTCATTTGCTTAATGATTAATGAATGAATAATTGTCGTATAAGCTTTAAAATACATCAATTCTGTCTTTTATTAATTACGGCGTAAGCTCGATAAACCAATTAATAAACACTTTTATACAGTGAGTAATTATTATATAAGGTTTAGAAGTCGTTTGCTATGTTTTTATTAATGATAAAGTGTACAGTTAAGAAACTAGGTTAATAAACCCATTTTAATCAGCTGATATGTATCTTACTAGCTCATGTTTAATTAATGATCGATTAACGAATCGTCATCGTCTGATGTTTCAAATACATTGTGTACCTCGCATTAATAGTGAGGTATGAACGGTTAAAACCTTCATAATAAAGCCTTCGTTTCAATCATTACTTAATAATAAAACAGGCAAAGCTTCAATGTTTAGAAAGCAGTGGAGTTGAGATATTTGCATATCTGTAAAATATTCGTTTAAATGTTTCATTAATGTGCTGATGCTAATTATATGGCGGTGCTGTTGTATTCTGGATTCTGATTGGTCAGATTGGTGTGAACAAGAGATCCAAATTCCTACTAATATATTAAGAAAGATTTAGAAGCCGTTTTAATTAGTGAACTAAATATTTCCTGATTTTTTTTATTTATTGTAAGCTAAATGTTGACATTACTGACAGTTTGTGCTTCAAAATGAATGATTTCGAACCCTCATAGTACTATCACAGACTTATCCATGCAGATTTATTCAGTATAACCGCATCTCCAGCTAATTCTGTGATACGCAAACGTAACAAGGCTAATTCGGGAATGCTAGCATGGTAACGCTTTCTCAGAAGCTGTGTCATAATTTCCCCATCAATCAATAGACTCCATCTACACTCTAAACCTGTTGACCTGTCATGAATAATAAATCTCAGCCTGTTTTAGGGAAACTAACCGCAAGGAGCACCTGGACGCCAAGCGGATGTAAGATGCCGGAAACCTTTCTCGTATCGGCGAGGAACATGCTGACGCTCGCGGCCCGTTCCTCTGCTCTTAACCTGTGACCCTGTCTCCTAAAAAGTGCTTTGCAAGGAAGAAACACAGCCAGTTGTGTCGTATGGCAAAAGGATTCGCAGCGTTCAGGAACACGCGTGAGCACTGAAGCTAAAGGAGTTATAATATAATATCCCTCATCAGTCCCGGGAAAAGATGAGAGGTGGAACTAACGGCGCTGAAAGGAGTTGTACAATTCTACCGAGTCGAATCCGGTCCGGCTGTTAGGCAGTAATTAAGCCCAGGCTGTTAACGAGACGCAGCCCATTAGGCTAGCATGATTAGCAGCTAACGTGCTTAGCGCCTGCCAATCAATCCTCACAATTATGTTTCCGGACTATGAGGGGGCTGGGTGAGAGAGGTCCATTAGCACAGGACAAATAAGATCAGACGACAGTTATCTTCCCATTTCCCTGCCAGTCATTATCACTCCCATGACGGTCATACATTTGTCCTTCTTTCCAAACAGGAGGTGATAACGATCCGTTTCACTGTAAACATTATTAAGTTATCATTGACGCTTAACTCTGTTCGTTGCGGTGATAAGGATGCATGTCATACATCCTGTTTGTATCTACATATTCACAAGCTGCGATTAAATCCTAAAACGCTTTACGTTTCACACGCTTGTGTTCAGCAGAGGCTCGTGATTATAGATTACGGTGTAGCAGGACGACGTTAATAATGGCATAACCTGAAACAAAATGAAGTCCGCAGGCTATTACGCTTAACTATCCAGAGAACGTACAGTCATGCAGAGTGCAAAATGTCCGGCCTGACTACATCTCCACACAGAAAGCCTTTATGTGGGAAACAAGGTCACTGTGGTGCGCACACATTTCTATTATACAGACATCACCCACTCGCTAAATCCTCCTTTCCCTTTCCGTATTTTGAATATATCTTGGTTCTGTACATCATGGACACGCTACTTGTTCTTACGCTTTACCTTTGTTTGTTTGTTTCATTCCATTTATTTGCTATAGAATAAGATCCTGGCGGTATTTTTGTAAACTGGCGCAATTTGTTTGGGGGGAAATTACACATCTGGCAACCCTGTCATTAACGTTCCTGTCTGCTGCTCCTCCGCTGAACGTCGGGGCAGCGTGATTCCAGCCCCGTTGGGCCTCTGTTTATTAGCGCTTGTTGCCGTTCCCATTTTTGACCACTAGGTGTGACAATACCTGATTGCGAAACATCTAGAAGGGTGTCTATTGTAATGTAGCTGGTAAATAAACCGGATTCAGATTCGGTTTTGGTTGTCCAAGCAGTGCAGAGTTCAGAGATTTAATAGAACTTACACTCGATGTTGAGCTGTACCATCGCCTCTCCTGGGCCCGCTTCGTTCTCCGCCTCACAGGTGAGATTGTGCAGGTTGTCCACATTCGACACATTTAACAGGTGAAGCACCAGCTCCAAAGTGGAGCCCCAGATCCCACGCTACACACACACACACACACACACACACACACACTTATAATGGCGGTCAAGAGACTGAGTAATAGCATGAACGTACACTGATTATGGAGTCAAATTTCTTGCGTACTCTTCCCATGTGACATTTTGCGATTGATTATGGAAACGTTCGTACGGAGATGACTTCACGTGCAGAGCTTGCCGTTTTATCCCCCCCATGAGACGCCATATTGGATTACATCCCTCGAAACAACGCAATAGTGTGCAGATTTTTTGGAAGGAGTCTCCAGTGTCAGAGCTTTGTAACACTCGGAGGTAAATCTGTAACTTTTATAGCTGCTGTAACGTAAGTGAGAACTGGAACTCTAACTTGTTTCGTGAACGTTCCACGACGTTCAGTTCTTTCTATCCAACGGCAATCCCAACAGGAAACGGTTGTCTTTTTTTATCGATTGAAAAAATGTCAAATGCCATCGACGACTGTAAACCTTCCTAGAAACATTGCACTGTACCTGCAGAATAAAACTGGAATTAAGGTGCTCCGTCCTCCATCTAATACTCGGCACTGGAACGCCGCTGACCTGGCACTCGAACGTCAGATTTCCACCCTCCTTAATGGTGAGTACTGGAGCATTGATGGACACCTCAGGAACACCTGAACAACAGGAGACTGGTGTTGGAGACGTCGTAAATCAAGACGTAAATCCAGGTTTTCCTCCTAACACGTGCACTTACTGCAGTTCTCCATCACGAATCTGTTGAGCCGAACGCTGCTGCCGTTGTACCAGCAGCTCTGTTGGCTGTCGATGTCGACCCGCTTCATCTTCTGCCACTGCTGAAGCCAGTACAGGCCACACGAGCAAGTAAGAGGGTTATGCCTCAGAACCCTGAGAACGTAAAGAATGGTTTATTCTTGCTTTGATACACGTTGGATACACGATAGACGTGTGTTATTCGTCACACTTTCAGGAACCTGCCATCAGAAAGGGAGTTCCAAGAGGATCCTCTGTTTATTGATCGATGGAGAAAATATACAAATATACACGGTTAGAAAAAGAGTTCCTTTAGGGTTCTTCGGCTAATCAAGTGTTCGTAAATGCTTCAGAACAAAAGACATTACAAAGACAGTACAGACCACACCTTCACCTAGAGGAGTCTAAAGAAAAACAACACAAACGGTCCTCTGTAGAATCCTACAACCTTCTCCTTCCCAAAATCTTCTCAGGTTTGCTAGAAGACTCTTAAATACCCAAAGAACCACTGAAGGACTCTTGATGAAGTTTAAGATTGCACTCACAGGTTCTGCAGAGGAAGCGAGTGGAAGACCTTCCAGCCGATGTGCATGAGCGAGTTTGTGGCCAGGTTCCTGTGCGATCCAAGAAAAAGCGTGAGACACCACAGAGAACATTTGAGCCATTAAAGCGTTAAGCAGGAGCGATCCTCTGCTAACGTCACCGCTGACCGCAAAAGTCATGCATCGTACATCCTTCTCACCATCACAACAGTTCTCATGTGACATTTGCAAATTTGTAAATACACCACGTGTCTCGAATCACCTTACTTTCGACAGAGTTACTGCGACTTGTCGTTTGAGCTCCGCCCCTCGAGCTGTCGGGTTACACCCACACTTCGATCGAGTTGTGAGTATAGCCGGGCGACAAACGGATTTTATTTGATCACGATGAACTTACAAATGGACTAATCCGAATCTTAGACGGTGTTACGATTACTATGATCCATCGGATGTCGTGAGAATCCAGGGTATGACATCAGACAGAGGTACGCCGCAGTTCTAATTAAATATAGAGGTGAGTAATCGAGGTGAGTAATTTCTCAGTAGCGTGGTCGTGCATCCTGATTAAGCAGTGTGACTTGGCGGATCCCAAGCAGCCCAAACAGGCTACAAAAACAAGAACGTACGTATAATTTTTTGAGTAACTACTTCCCATGTTAACTTCTACACCGACGCTTAGCTTTATTACACCACGAGAATCGTATACCGTAAAGGGTTCCTGCGGAAATCTCCGCTTGGAGTGCTTATTGGGCGGATATGAAAAACTACACACTGTAACCATAGTAACACTCTTCCCACCGCCCAGTCCTAGCTCGTGTCAACTAACTAACTAACTAACTAACTAACTAACTAACTCTAGCTGGCTGTCTAGATTAGAGTTATTATTATCAGCAATGGAGATGAAGTAAAGATCGGTGTTCGGAGGTTGTTTGCCTTCACTGTAGCGTAGAAAATGAAGGGAATTAGTTTTCCGAGTGGCACAACAGAAAAGCTTCTCAGGAAAGAGAGCAAACATTGCCTGCTACCTCTCCATGGGGTGGGGGCGAGGTCATACTCCCACTCCCCTGTCAATCGCAATGATCCTAGCCAATCATGGACCTTTGTGAGCTCGTGCATGGAGAAGCGGGCGGATAATGCTTTCCTCTGATTATGTATACGCCGCCCTGAGACACAGCATGAGCAACAGTTTGGAAAGATGTGGTTGGCTTCATGTGTCTCAGAGGAAGTTGGCTAGTGGGTTGGAATTAGCCATGACCAAATTATGAAAATGGCAGGAAAATGAAAAAAAAAAAAAAGAAAAAAGTCAAGACATGTTGTTATATTAGTTCAATATTCGCTCACTAGCAAGACTCCATTTTAACCAGCACTTTGTCCTCCATGTTTGATTTTCTCGCTTCCCCTCCATATAGTAACTCTTTGCTAGCGTGCTTCGTAAAAGTTTTGTTTGTTTTTTTTTAAACATTTTTCAACTTTGAAATCTCCACTGTAATGATTTATAGATGATATACCTCTTCCTGTAAAAACAAGCATGAGCGCTGCCTTATATTTATCCTTGCTGCCAGTTCTGAGTTGAAAATCCCTTTTGCTTCACAGTCTGTGTCTACGAGGAGGCCAGAGGCTTGTCAGATGAAAACAAAGGCCAAAATGACAGCAAGTGACGGCTTTCGGGATGCAGGACACTTAAGGGATACAGATTCTCTGTGGCGGGACTAATGGGGGCCAGCAGGGGTTCAAATATTTGTTTTCCCCGTCGTCAAAAGTTCACGTCAGATGGGTGAGCCATCAGGGCCTATCTATTACCGGCTCGATTCCTCTGCATTGCCATGGGGAGGGCACGAGGGGGGCGGGGATAGCAGCTGCCACTTAGTATTGGAAGAAAGCACACTTGTCGATGGTTTGAGATGCGATTATTAACGTGGCGAGAATTCCGAGAGATCGGACGAATAAAACAGAACACGTACTGTATTCCTGCTCTGTTAGTATGTTATATATTGTATTATCCATCTCTTTAGCCTTGAGTATTCCAAATCTCTCTCTCTCTCTCTCTCTCTCTCTCTCTCTGCCTCGCCTCTGATCTTAGAGACACATCTGCTCCCACTACACATCGCTCTGTGAAATATTGATTGAGTCATAATGGACCCTTAGTGGAGTGTATTTATTATGCATCAGCTGTCAATAAGACGCCAAAGTGAGCGAGTAAAAGGTGACTGCTGGATGTCGGATCCGATTTCGTCCCCCTCCTCCTCATCTCCATGCTCGCCACCGGCTCCCCAAATCCCACGCCAGCGCCTCCTCCTTGACCGCTATCGCCCCCGTCGACAACACCAAGCATGTCGCACAGGCAACGAGGGAAAGACTACAAGATGGTGGCGATAAGGGTCACAGCTGACACGAAGCCGCCTCTGATTACACGTGTTTCCACAACAGCCTGACCTCTGAACTCGAAAACAACCAGCCCTTATTCTTCAGACCAGTCTTTCTCCGGTTCCGCCCGATCCTTTAATTCGTTTCACGTAATAACAGGGTCCGTGTCGCCTTCTCAAATCCGAGCGCAGGAATTCAGTTCTGCAAATGCAGGGTTAGACGACAACCCGGCGACTGCTGAATTCTGCATTCTGATTGGTCAAAACGTGCCGCGTTATAAGCTCCGGTTTATATCGACGCGTTCGTTCCGATACCTTAGCGTTTCCGTAGTAACGGCTCATACGTACACAGGGGCTCGTACGGCGGACGCTCCTTGTAAACGGATTTTAAAAAACGTGTGTAATCTATATGTTTTCCGTAAGGAGATGTTTTTTGTTTTTAAGGAAGGAGTCTCCAGTGTCGGAGCTTTCGGACAGTCAGGTGCAGGTAAAGACGACAAATTGGGTCAAAATTGCGTTTTCCGGACGTTCCACGGCATTAAATGTAACCGTAAATGGCTAAAAAGTATGACGTGTTGTTGTTTAATGAAGAGGAAATTGTAACTGTTGGAAAATTGCTGCGGTATAAGAGAAATAAAACGCTTCAGGATTTGCTATTATTATTATTATTATTATTATTATTATTATTATTATTATTATTTTTAAAGGTGTTATAATTTACAAGGATCATTTTCAACAAATCCCCCATGAACACACCTTGGTTTAATCCTTCTTGGTGTGAATTTGATTACAAATCCCTTTAAACCTTCTCATTCGGTCATCGGTCCTCAGTGACGCATCTCGAGTTCTAGCTCCTGCGACCGGACGGCGTATTCCGCGCTGTCGTTTAAGCGCCGAGCGGTTCTGATAACGCTCCTGTGGTTTTGTCACCTGATCCGAAGACGACAATCAGCAGTTCTGTCAAAAAGCAGCGACCGGCGATGACTGACACTTACAAACGAGGACACAACAGGAGATGGCGGGAGAAATATATAAATATATATATATATACTCACACATATTGCAGCTTTAAGTTGTATTGGAAGGCTTTATTGGAGATGAGGAACAAGCCGCAGTCTGTAACTGTGCTGGAAGGAAAACCACACACACACACACACACACACACACACACACAGGGTGAAGGGTGGTCCAACAGCCAGTCGACGATCATATCTTTAGACAAAGTCGTACATCACGCCTGATTAGTTCTAATCTCATAAGTCAGGCTAATCGTTTCATGACCCGATGGACCAAACAACCAGAAAACATTTTTAGCTGCATGTTGAGTCTTTTTTATTTATTTATTGATTTATTTTAATCTGAAAATAATACACTAAAACATACATACTGACCCTGATGACACCGCCATCCGAGTTACAGGGAATCAACACGTATGTTTTCTAGCTAACGTGTACAGATTTTTACACGATCCTTTAAATACTCACAGGTTCTTCAGCTCTCGATAGTTAACGAAGTCCACGTCTGTGATCTTCTCCAGGTTCGGCTGGTTCTCGATGTAGCTGTACGTGTCGAGACGTGATGAAACGACGTTACGGACAGATCGTCTATTTATTTTTACTTTCTCATACTGTATCACACGTTATACCGCAGCGCTGCTGAATTCTGGATTCTGATTGGTCAGGAGGTATTTTCTGTAACAGCAGGTCTATAGTTACCACTCCATCACAGGGACTTGTACGGTCATGCTCGTATATTTACATACCCCTAGCAGAATCTGATAAATGTTAATAACTGAAAATTTTTTTTTTTTTAAAATACAAGGAATCGTTAAAATTGTGTTTCGTTTTTTTAATCTAGTCCCGCCCTGAATACCCTATTTCACATAACAGACGTTTACGTTATAGTCCACAAGACACGATGATAACTGGATTTACACAAACGGACCGGTTCAAAAGTTTCCACACGCTCGATTCTTGCTACCGTGTGTCGTTAGCTGGATTATTACAAAAGGTGCAAACGTTCACTGATGCTCGAGAAGGCGACACGATGCATTACGAGCCAGGGGGGTGTAAACTTTTGAACAGGATGATCGGTGTAAATTGTTGTTATTTTGTCTTCTGGGAAACATGTAAATATCTCATGTAGCTTCTGAAGGGCGGGGCTAAATGAAAAAAAACCAAAGATCTTTAAATAAAATAATAATTTACACCGATCATCCTGTTCAAAAGTTTACACCCCCCTGGATCTTAATGTACCGTGTTGCCTTCTCGAGCATCAGTGAACGTTTGCACCTTTTGTAACGGTCGTGTACGAGTCCCTCGGTCGTCCTCAGTGTGAAAAGACGGATCTGAACATCTTATAAACGCTGATGGAAAGGACTCGGATATGCAGAAGATGCCGGAAAAGTAAGGAATGCGCAGGACCTGGAGGATTTCTCTGAAGAACAGTGGGGAGTTTAACTGCTCGGGACAAAACAAGGGACTCATGAACACAAAAACTATCACAAGACATAAACACATCCTGTCGTTGATCGCCCAGGTAACGAGAGAGAGAGAGAAAATATAAGGAGAGTGCCGGGGAAGGAACGACTGTTTACAGCTGCTATAACGTAAGTGAGAACTGGAACTGACTCGTGAATTGTTCGTAACTATAAATAAACGAGACGTACGACATGCAAAAAAAAAAAAACGTAATCTTCATCAGATCGCTGTGTGATGTGCCGTTACAGGAAAATAACCGAGTTCGGGGTGTCAACAGTAACGTAAACAGTAAACACACCACGCCGTCAAGGATTATTTTCCTTTAACGGTACGACATGTCGTATCTAATCAGAGACCGGCTTCAGGTCCGAATCGTGACGTTACACTACAGTTTGGTTAAAATCACGTCTCAGAGACTCTTACAACTATTAATAGGTTACTAATGATTTTATTTATTTATTTATTTATTCATTTTTGCTTAACTGTATATCTGAGAACATTTATTTATTTTATTTTTTTAAATCGGAATATTAGCTCTGCTTCTTTTTGTTATCTTTCCCTGCTATATAAAGATTAGAGGATCGTGTGTCACTCAATACGTTTTAGAGTACACTCTAAACTGATAGTCAAACCGGACCAGAGTATGTACAACCACAAAACTAATTATAAATAAATAAATAAATCTAGTCTACAGCAGTGGAAATGGCAGGAAAACAGCGAAGGTATCGAATGCTGCCCCAGTGCACGCTCGGGTTACCTATCGTATTCTCAATTAAGGGAATCTTCATCTTTTATGCAGTATTTCCAGACGCCTGTTTGCGACTTGGAATCGAAACGATTGGCATAGATACGACTCGATGGATGAAGAAATGAAGAAGAAGAAGACTTATTAGAACCGGGACTACTCGTAAACACGGTAATACGGATCGTCCTGAACGTGTTTCGCTCTCAGTCCTCCACTGTGCGACGCAGTCCAGAGCACCAGCACATATTTATTTTGTGTCTGATTGAGCCATAGGGCTCGTAACGTGATTACAGGGGAGGTGGGACGAGGATCTTGAACCACCCTCGCTTATTTGATTGAGTCAAGTGGGTAATATTTCATCTATTGTTCTCGGCATTTGTCGGCGATTCGCAGAATTGAATTTATAACATGATGCATGATGAATTTCTGCTGCTGCTTTGGAGGTAATGGCTCCTCGTTTGATGGTAGTGAGGTAATGCTTCTCTTCCCAGCAAAAGTTATGTCCCTGCGTCTTACTAATATAGAAAATGGCTTTTGTTTCACGAGTACAAGCGTTCCGTGTAAACACATCGTATCGTGAAAGAGCTCGAGGAAACACTGTATGGTCATACCGATAGGATAGGGTTCACGAAAACCTGGGTAGCTACCTGTTTTTCTAATAATAATAATAATAATAATAATAATAATAATAATAATAAATCATGAAGAGAGCGTTTGGAGAACGAGAAATGATCGGCTCAATGATATAGCACAAAGTTGCACAGACTCCTTTATACCTTCTTGTATATTATTGTATGAGTCTGAAGACCTTGCCAAAGTTCTCTTATCAGTGTTTAAAGACACAGCATTCTTATTTGCGATAACGAGTCCAGAATGTCAGCAACACCGAGGCTCTTAATGACCAGGACAGGAAATGCACTGAATTTACATTCCTTAAAAAAGTATTCCAGTAAACCCCTCTCCGCCCCCCCACCCGATTGGAAGCTCCTATTAAGGAAGCAACATCTCTGAGATGTTTACCCAAATCTAAGTGCAGTGACCCCACAGGATGAACCACAGGTCCAAATCATGCAGGAAATGTCAAATCCCAAGCGGTTATGACACAACATTTGGAAGACGGTTCGACAAGAGTGCAGCTGTACTGAAGAGTAAAGTCCTGAATAAAGTTAAGGTTAGCGGTATCTTTCAGACTGGTTCTGTTTTCTTCCCGTTTCTAATGAGTCCGAACTCTACGTAATGGACTTTCTTAAATGAAAACTCTTGGACTGATGAGCAGATCCGTAAAACCTTTCTAGAAGGTCTGGGATATCTCGTAATGGAAATGCATGCAGGTCGAGTACCTCGATCGAACACCGTGCGATACTTTCTCAAAAGCGAAGGAAACACGTCAACAACGTGCAACAAACATACTGAGAACCCTAGACCTGACAATCAAACTTTTTTCTCCCAAACCCGACTCACATTTCTGTGACGTTCTCACTGTCCTGCTGTGCCAGCACCGGGATGTTGTTGATGCCGTCCTCTTCCAAGCACTGGAGCATGGCGAAGGAACAGCGGCAGGCCCCGGGGCAGCCGACCCAAGCTCCTGCTGCCAGGCTGAGCATCAGGGACAGAGCCAAGGCCACCTGGCGCACGGCCCTGCCAGCCATGGTGAGTGTGACCTGCCCTCGGTTCTCTTCACCAGCGAGCTGCACGACGGGATCTCTTGGCTTGTAAGGTAGTTATTGAGCCACTGGAGCAGCAGTGAGGCAAGGGCCTGTGGGAAGAGTGGGAACAGTGCTGCTGCTTCCTCTCCTTTTCCTCGCCTCTCCTCTTCTCTCCTCACTGCTTCAGAGTCAGAGATGGAGAGAGGGATGTCAGGGGAGGGGCAAAGCAGTCCATTAGCTGGCGGGGTGTGAAAGGGGAGAGGCGAGAGAAGAGGTGGCGGTGGGGGTCGAGTGGAGAACAGATAGACAGAGTGCCGTGGTCATCAGACACCTCCAGGACATGAGCGGAAGCCGGCCAGAAGACCGAACGGTGCTGCAGGTGGACGGGATCGAGAGCAAGGCCAACACCTGTTGGAGGGAGGAAGTGAAGGATCAGAGAACAGACGAGTTCCTGGTTGGATTTATCGCTAGGAGATGTCCAAACATCCGAGGCCGAAACATCAAACGATGAAGATGTTCCAAAATGAATTCCTGAGAGATTAAAAGCCTCATCAGGTTTATCAAATATCTCCAGTTTTTCACACAAATCTCCACATCGATGAAGACGTAACTGGACCTTGTTTTGGTGCTGGGTTTTTTTTTGTTTTTTTTTTTTTGTGTCCAATAAAAAACAACAACTGCACACTCAAACCTAACATACACGGGCTTTTGTCCTTGAGACACAGACTTTTTTTTTCTCCCAGAATCTCTTCTAGGAATAAACGTCGAGCCCAACCCCCGTCTGTCTCCCTGGCCATACGCACGAGAGTAAGGTCATAGTGCGCCGACCACAATTACCGAAACTGAATTGCCCTTTTTCTGTGTCGGCTTCGGGACACGGCGCTGGTCCTTCCTCACGTTCTGTCCCAACGACAGACGCACGAAGTACAAAACCATCTACTGTGGCGTTCAGGGCTGTTATCCTAAAACACCGTCTTTAAGAGTCTGAAAAGATCTTTTCAGCACCTTCAAAGCAGGAGCTCAGGAAAAAAAGCTTTTAAGCCCATTTCACACATCTGGCTCCTTGCAGAATTATTATTATTGCCAAGTTGTTTACCTCTTTATACCCAGCTTCAGTCAGCCATTGATTTATTTCTCCTTTTTTTTTTTTTTTCCTCCCAGACCTTCCCTGGCTGGTTCAGAAATAACTTAAATGGCAAGAGGCATCCTTTAAAAAAATAAATAAATAAAATTGAATTCATTATTTTTTTAACGAAACCCTTGCTGTTCTTTATGATATGTACAGACTGGCAACTCTTCACATGATGGAGATTTTTATGGTTTTAATGCTTCTGTTTTCAAGCATTTCACCTCATCATGTGATGAGACGTGTCAGCGTGTGACCGGTTTCGAATGAACTTAAATCCCACACATTATTCGTCCATTCTCGAACGTCTTCTCTTTAGATTAGACCTGTAGTAATAATTTCCTCTGCTTGTTTACCATTGGCTGTTACCTTTGAGCGTCCCATCTGTACCATTTCCAAACGGAAAACATGTCACGTTTCTGAAGGAAAACGTGTCCGAACTTCCATTTTACGTTGTCTTTAATATAACGTATTTAATAAATAAGAGTATACGAATTATCCATCCATCCATCTTCTATACCGCTTATCCTTTTCAGGGTCAGGGGGAACATGGAGCCTATCCCAGGGAGCACGGGGTACAAGGCGGGGTACACCCTGGACAGGGTGCCAATCCATCGCAGGGCACAATCACATACACACTCACACACCCATTCATACACTACGGACACTTTAGACACGCCAATCAGCCTACCATGCGTGTCTTTGGACTGGGGGAGGAAACCGGAGTACCCGGAGGAAACCCCCTCAGCACGGGGAGAACACGCAAACTCCGCACACACACACAGGGCCACGGTGGGACTCGAACCCCCGACCCCGGAGGTCTGAGGCGAACGTGCTGTATACGAATTAAAAAAATAATAAAAAACTTTGCTTCTGTAGCGACCGAGTTTGAAAATCACGCCCAAACCTGATGTGATAGTTTCACATTTTTATCCATTTATAGTTACACTTAATGTTGTGGAACATCTATGAAACATCTTCTCACTTACGCCACAGCACTTCCCTCAGGAACCTCTCGTTTTTCCTCTCTTAAAGTTAATAAGAGCAAAAAAAACAAACAAACAAACAAACAAACAAAAAAGCGCCGTTTGTCGTGTTGGAACAGAAACCGTAAACTCCTATGTCCTGAAGCGCTGACACTGGAGACTCCTTCCATAAACGCCACATGGGTACATTTCTCCTTACAGAAAACGTCACCGTGTTGACGATCCGTTAAGAACAACACGTTTTGAGCATCCCGTATTAGAGTGAGCACGATGTGAAACAGCTGTGCCACAACAGGAATGCTAACTTCATACTTCATAATCATACCCCCCGGATGTTGATTAGTTTCCTATAAAAGCATGACGTGGTGCGTTCTATTCCTTCCTTATAGTATGCCCTAAATAAACGATAGGTTCGGTGTTGATGCATTGGAGACACTTAAAAAAGCAAGCATCTTTTTCCCGCTCAGCATTATAGCAGCATATTTTATAAAGCAGAAATTCCTCTTCTTTCACTTCTTCATGTTTTCTGTCCTCCTCTGGCCTCCTCTTTTATTCGTCCTCACCACATTCCTCCTCTCTAACGACCGTGCTGAACACGAGCACAGACTGGAGAGTGCGTTTCAGTCTCGGCTCACGCTCTTATCATAGTCTTTTTTTTTTTTTTTTATTAATATCCAATATCTATTTATTATCTAGCTAACAAAGAAATGCTAGTGACTCATGTTCTGAGAATGTATAAATATGAACGGCTCGTAACTATGTGCTCTTTATACAAATTGCACTCCAGATAAAGAAAACATGAAGGAAAAAAAAAACCAAAAAAAAAACATGCAGTGCGCTGCCATGGTGAAGTCACAAAGGTGCGTTTGGCTTATTGATGCTCCGAATCAAACCTCTATTCAGAACCGCTTATTATAAAAGTACCAGACTCCACTCCGAGAAGGAACCCAGGGTGCGTCTACAGGCTTGATCGTGATAGAAGATGGTTAATCATTTCCCTGCTGCGTCAAGGACTCTCTTCTTTAGGAAACGCAGTGCAGGAAGAGTGCTTTTCATTTCACACAAATGCTCCGTTTCCTTCCAGCGCACACGTTCCCGACGACGTTCCAGATCTTTCCTCTGGTTTATCTTTATCGTCTTGTCGAGTGTGTACGCTCGTGTACTCGTGCGGTTTCGTTGCAGGGCCTTGAGAGTTATTTGATTTTTTAAATTTTTTTCCCCCAAAAAAATTCCCACAAAAATCCGCTTTCGATTCGGTTTGGAATCTCACGGCAACCTGGCGCCTTGTCCTTCAAGGGTCCGTGGGATACTTTCTGATCGGAAACGGATGTATGGGTGAAGCTTTCTTCGGAGAACCCTTAAGGCTTGTCAATTTTCTTAGCATGTGCAACGAGTTTGAATGGAAAGGAGAATCCGATGAATCGGCATGTGTTAAAACTTCCAAGGGTTCTTGGCTTCCTAAAATGGTTCTACATGGGATTTCTCCTGAAAGGGAGAACTCGGTTAAAGCACCTTTAAAGATTTCCCACAGACAGACTTTTAAAGACTGTACACTCTGAGGGTTATTAAGTGTCCGATAACGTTTGCAAGGACGTTTTCTCGATCAGAAACTCAAGGGTGGGGGCGCCGGTATTATCCAGTGAACACTTAAAGAACCGTTTTTTTAGTACTGTGTACTTCTGCTAGTACCGACACTGATGTTTTGTCACATAATAAATAGAAACAAATCGAATGAAACAGAATGGACAACGGCAATAATAAAACACTTCATTACTTTACTGAAAGTCTCTTTTAGAACCCTTAAGAGTTCTTGGGTTATCTCTCTGGGGGAACCCTTAAAGGTTCTGTAGCAGGGTGGATGTCCAGACAACCCTTTTTAGGAACCCTTAATCATGTCATAACCTTTAAAGAACCCTTGAAGAACAGCTTACCAAGAGCTAAATGTTAAACACCTGAGACGTTCTGGAGATTATGAAGAAAATAAGAGCAATAACGTATCCAGGGTTCTTTAGAGGATGATTAAGAGGGTTCTTATCTTCCAAAAGAGTTCCTTTCTGACAGGAAATCATCGAACCTTAAAGGCTTCCGACAGAAGGAACCCGTAAGAGTCCTGGCGTACTCTATGCGGTCTGCTGATCGCACATTTGTAAGAAGACCCTACAAGCCACTTTGAATTAAAATGATAAATGGTTAAGGTTAGGGTACGGCGTGCAGGATTAGCAGTCATGGCATTTCGTATGGATTTATTTGCGTAAACAAAAGAATTAAAAGCACAGTGTCGCTCTTCGACACACAGCTCGATGATCCTGATGATTTCAGGCCACACTAATGAGATCCTAAAGTGCTGAGTCAGCCGATCAGACATCTTGACTGCTCTATTGTTTTGCACAACGTTCCCAGATCTCGTAGTCTGATAGGCGATGTTATGGAAAACAGAACGAGCAGCATGCGTCTGCTCGACATTAAAACCTTGCTTGGCGTAAAGCCTGTCGATTTAATGTCCTGCTGCAGAACTCGGGACCAGTGTAAGAGCTCTTCTGGAACAAGTACAAGGTTTTTCCCTCTGCAGTGGTTAATAAGCGCTCCTGCGCAGGTCATGCCGCCGCTGGACGTTCGCTTCACTGATGTGTAAAAGCTCTGCTGGGTAACTGAGGTGTGAGAAATGTTACGGTTTAGTGCTGTTCTCTGCAAACGTGTGCCGGAACCCACCCATTTCCATGAACTCACCTCTCAGTGCGCTGCACGGTTCTGCTTGTGGTCCGTGTGCTTTTGTTTTGTTTTGCCATGTGCCCCTTGTTTTGGCCCTCGTCCTGTCTCCACCCCAGGTTGATTATCCTAATGTGTTCACCTGTTCTGTGTTTATCTCTAATCAGTTTGTCTGTTTATACCCGGCTCTTTCTTCGTCTCATTACACAGTCTCATCACGCTTTATGTCTTTGTTTCGGAACCATCTGCCGTTTTCACACTCTCAGTCCGAATGCTCAGGACTGATTCTGGGCTTGTTTGGGGGCGGGGCTCATGATCGCAGGCCTCCATTCTTCACATTGAACTATGGATTGAACCTGCAATTCTATACGTCACGTTTGTGCACACAGGTTTCCTGTTTTTCCTGGTTTTCACCTTCCCCTATTTCTCTTGTATTATTATTATTATTATTATTATTATTATTATTATTATGGATCGTCTCATATTTAGCCGTTTACAAACAAAGCGTTAGCCTTTCTATCTTTCCTTCTGACTTAATTCGCATGACGCTGAATGAAATCCAATCACATTGCGTTTGTTTGTTTGCAAACCTGGGCCATTTTCCATATTTATAATAAGGGTCATATGTACTATAACCATCCACGGTGTTCTATAATGATGGTTTTTACACCAACCGGGGAAGTGAATCCTTCTACGACCCGTTACATTTTATTTATAAGTGATCTACATCGATATTACGGGCCGTTTTGTTTAGATTTGTAACATATAATCCCGATTTAAATCTATTCCAGACTGCCGCACTACCAAATGGAGGAAATAGAAATATGTTGGAGTGTGGGGAAGGGGGAAGGGGGAGGGGGGTGAATACTTATGCACCTCACTGTATATGAAAAGCTCAGGACAGCCTTCTGCATTGTGTTTCTCTGTTTTCAGTTTTTATTACACTTAGAGCAGGACTGTGAATGCAGTCAGTCATTTTCATTGCTCATTGGTAATTATGGCTATTCACCAACGCCCAGTACACTCCACTAAAAAAAACAAAAAAAACAACCACACAAAAACCAGCTTTTTCCATCATTCAATCACAGCAAGTTGTAGAACGCAAGAAAAGAGCTGCGATTTGGAATAAATAAAAGGATAAAACTAGGTACGAAACGTGTTAGTGCCATCAACACAGGCTCTGATTTTAAACAGCGCTATTTTCGCTATACTCCTGAACCAAATGGGTGAATAATCTTCTAAAATGTGGAGAAATTGTGTCCAAAACCTTTGACTCATACAAAATCTCCAAAGAAGAACCATTAAAACGGTGACTCAAAGATGTTTTCGTAGGTTAGTGACAAAAAAACAACCCTCCTAAGATCGATACGCCACGCCAGAGGAGTGTAGGATTTAGCCGTCTCCATTTCCAGTCTGGGGTTGTTGTTGTTTTTTTTTTTTCTTCCACCTCTCAAACCTTATTTTCCATTCGCATCTCTATTGTAAAAGGAGGGAGAAAAAAAACCCCCTCATCGACACCCAAATCGTAATATTCGGAGCAGCTAACAGGCGGTGATAGTGAAACTCACTGGGGTAAACCTGATCGATAGGCTCGTGCTGCCGGGGGGTTTCAGTAATGTAACCCAACCCGGGCTCGCTCATTAGGAGGCTTCTCGGGCCGGGGCTGGGGACTCGACATGGCCGCCTTCATGCAGATGAGCCGAAACCCGAGCAGCTCGTAAGAGAAACCGTTAGACCGAGACTAATGAACAAACAGACCTCTCCTCATCTCGGCTTCTTCTCGTTCTTCTTTGCATCTCCACCTCCATTTCGTATCTTTTCTCTCTTTCAGTCTCTCCTCTTCCTTCCTCTATTACTCACATTCTGTATCTCAAGCTCCCTCTCTTTACGTCCAGTTCTCCTACGCCCATTTAGGGGAAGGGACCTACTCAAACCGACGTTCTAACCAGTACGGTTGGATGAGAAGGATGTATATGATTTATATATATATATATATATATATATATATATATATATATGCCAAACACAAACAACAAAATTGCCTATTTATACAAATTTGCAATTTGTATGGAAGTTACGGTTAACGTAAGGGGGCGGGGTTAGCATTCACTATTCCAGCCTCTTTAATATATGTATATTTTTTACACCGTCTGCATGAAATCAGGTTTTTTTCTTCCTCTTTCAGTCCTCCTATCCTTCGTTCCTTCTCTCCGTCTCACGTCCTGTATGGTATTTTCTCCCTGTGCATCTGTTCTCCTTTTTTCCATGCGATCCCTTTCTCCTTCTTAATCTCTGAACTCGCCTGCGTTCGCTTCTTCTCTGCCCGTCGTCCCACGTTTCTCACTTTTCTTCTCGCACCGTCGCGCTTTCCGTATGCCGGTGAAATTTGTTTACACGGTGATCTATAACGACGGGCTGTAGATTTATTAAAAAGAGGGGTTTTTTTATTGTACTCTTTCTACGGGAACTAACAAGATATACAAATAAATAAATAAATAAATAAATAAATAAACCCCACAGAGCTGTACATTTTGGTATGTTCTGGATCCAACGGAAGCCGGTTGTTCTACACGGAAGGCATGCGGTGTGGATTTAGTCTCCCGTCTGAGTTATTTACATCTTTTACATTTTTTCTTCCTCCCTCCTTCTTTCTTATCGAACTCGCCGGGGAAGGAGAATGCGCGGCCGGATTACTGAAGAAAAGTTCATAATGAAAAACCTCGCATGAGGTCACCTGCTCATAGAAGAATTCTAGATGATTAGGGTAATCTTTTTTCTTTTTTCTTTTTCTTTTTCTTCCTTTTCTGAAAGACTTTGCCTACCCTTACTTCTCAGAGAGCAGCTCCAGACTCTTAAAAAGAACATTTCTAATTGGCAATATGAATCGAAGAGAAGTATAATAGGTTTGAAGAAAAGGGGTCCAAGGCCCATAAGAAAACTGGACACTGGAGAACTGGATGGCGTTGGAACCTGATATTACAAAATCCAGGGTCGCTTCGCTATTCACAGGCAAGAAAGAAAACGCTGTCCGTGCATGATCCTTGGAGGAGTAGCCAATAACATTGTCTATTCTAGTGTCTATTCTTTTTCTAGTGTCTTTTTCTTTTTCTATTTAAAAAAGAGTTTAAGGACGTTGAGGGTCAGTAAAAAATATGGTGTACTGATCTAATCTCTGATTTTTCGGTGATTCAAAACTGTGTGGTAGGTCATCCGGTGAGAATACGAACCACGTGTCATGCTACAGTGGGGCTATGGTGGCAGCAGTGGGGCAGTGGTGGCAGCAGTGGGGCAGTGGTGGCAGCAGTGGGGCAGTGGTGGCGGCAGTGGTGGCAGCAGTGGGCAATGGTGGCAGTAGTGGGGCAATGGTGGCAGCAGTGGTGGCAGCAGTGGGGCAATGGTGGCAGCAGTGGGGCAACGGTGGCGGCAGCGGTGGCAGCAGTGGGGCAATGGTGGCAGCAGTGGTGGCAACAGTGGTGGCAGCAGTGGGGCAATGGTGGCAGTAGTGGGGCAATGGTGGCAGCAGTGATGGCAGCAGTGGGGCAGTGGTGGCAGCAGTGGGACAGTGGTGGCGGCAGCGGTGGCAGCAGTGGGGCAATGGTGACAGCAGTGGGGCAATGGTGGCAGCAGTGGGGCAATGGTGGCAGCAGTGGTGGCAGCAGTGGTTAAATGCTCTGGGTTACTGATCAGAAGGTCAAGAGTTCAAGCACTGCCAAGCTGCCACTGTTGAGCCCTTGAGCAAGGCCCTTAACCCTCAACTGCTCAGTTGTATAAATGAGATAACTGTAAGTCGCTCTGGATAAGCATGTCTGCTAAATGCCGTTAATGTAGTGTAATGTAAGATACGAAGATCCGTATGTGAATAGAAATAGTTTCAAAATGCACTAAGCACAAGAAACAATTCATTTCTCTAACACACACACACACACACACACACACACCTATATATATAAATATATAAGACTCATCTCATGAATTGGTGACCGTGAACAGCACCGCGAGCCTGGGACAGCGGCATTGTGCAGTGCGGAGGAAGCGTGTTCTCCATGTCCTTGTGTTTCAAAAGTGATTCAGATGCTGATAAATTCAATCTAGACATAGCGAAAGCTTTTGTATGAAGGGACATGCTTTGAGGAGTTTGCGTATCGTTTTTGAGTATTGCCCAGACGTAAGCGTTTGGATGAATGACAGAACTGAATGACGACTCGTCTACCGGTTAAACAATCTGCATCACTAGCCACTGTTTTGTCTCAGAGCTTTCAACGGGAAAATCCCAGCGTACGGTACATCAGACGAGATGTTCCATGCTAACAGCGCTAAACCATAAACAGCACATCCAGTCCTGCGCTTTTACCATTCGAAGAGCTCACAGCCCCGCCTTCTTGTTTTCTATCGGCTCACAAATGCGCAGTTTTCACGTCACACGCCCTTTCCCGTTCTGTGAATCGCCTTGTTTGTTTTCGCTGATAAAGCAGAGAATTTCTGCATTGTCGTAGCAAGGGGTCAAAAACTTGTATTTAAAAAAATGGCTGAACCGTAAATATTGGCACCTCTGTCGTTGTATACAAATTCTATTTTTTTAAATTTTATTTATTATCATAATTCATAAACGTTACAGGTCACAGGCCAAGGATAATAATACCGCCGTTAATTTCTCTAATCTGATTGGTCAGAAGGTGTTGATTAATTTTCTATAACAGAAGCTCTGACAGTAGAGCAGTTACAAATCACGGGTATATTTTTGACAATATGATACTTTCCACCATTGCACATTGTTGCCATACGGCAACAATTTCCCAACTACCCTCCTCCCAATTTTTTTTTTTTACATTTTTAAAAAAATATATTTTTATTACTAATTCAAATATTAGAAATACATAAAACATTTTTTTTTATGTAAATGTAATAATTCATGCGGTACAGGGTTAATATTAACACGCTCGTTCCAGTACATTATCGTTTCTATGGTAACGGCTCATTCACAGGGACTTGTGGATACAGCGGATGCTCCACATATACGGATAGAAAATAAACGTGAGTAATCATGAATATGGGGAAGTTTTCCGCAAGGAGACGTTTATGTAACGTTTACGGAAGGAGTCTCCAGTGTCAGCGCTTTGTAACAGTCCGAGGTAAAGCTGTTACTTTATCAGAAGTTTTCGGATTCTTCTTTACGCCAACGATGTGTTGAATAGTTTTGAGGAGACCTGGAGGAGGAGGAGGAGGTGGTGGTGGTGGTGATGATGGTTTATAGGAAGTTAACCAAGTAGGAAGAAGGTGGAGCTTCAAGGTGTGTGGTTTTTCTCTCAAACTTCGGTTCTTTCAAATCTCCATTTCCGTGGACGGAATATATTGGACAGGATCAGCAGCACAGCGCTTTTCTATTCCCAGCATCCTGCTTCTCGGACACGATCGGGAAGCAGCTTGGATTTGAACTCGAGTTGCCACGAGCAGTCCGCATGTGCAGGACGTGAGACGAATGTGAGATCTTTCATCACGACAGGAGCGAGGAACGTGCTCGGCTTGCGCTGCAACTCTGAACCAGCGGCACCCTCGGGAACGGTGAACGCAGCACAGATGGGGGGTCATGGCACACTACACTTGTTCTCGCTCTCGTAAAAGCACAGCCTTGTTTTTGTGTGGGTTCAATTTACTGCCTTTCACGAGTGGTGGGTGGGGCTAGGGTGTGTGTGTGTGTGTGTGTGTGTGTGTGTGTGTGTGTGTGCTCGTAAAAACCATCATCTGTGAAAGGAGGAACGAGGTCCTCCAGTAAAGAGCTGATTGTTCGTAGAATATAATGGGATGAGTTTCCGCCTCCAAGCCCCCCCCCCATGCACCCCCATGCCCCCCCCCACTTCCAAAAGGCCCCAAAAAACGAGATGTTACCATGACTAATAGATAATATTATATTGATAGGATCCTTTTTTGAAACTGGGACATGTATTGAGCCAGCTTTTTATGAAATGACTCCTCCGATTTTGTTTTTGTTCCCAAACACCCCGAATTGTTCAGACCTCCTACTTTTTTTCAAGTAATAGGACTCCATTCACTCCGTCTGGTGGAGCAGAGGAAATGAAAAGCTAATCATCGAATCTTTCAAGCGAACAGTTCTATCCCAGATGCGACCACTGAAAACTCACAACGCGCGTTTAAACCAAAAACTTTTTAAATGAAGGTTTTGTCAGAATATGGAAAAGTTTGTCTCAGCGGAGTTGTGTGGACTTGCTCTGGTGGTGATGCTCCAGAGAGGTGTCTTCGAAGATCTGGTCAGAAATACAGTAGTGAAGGCATCTCTACCACAGTTAAGCGTCGCGGTCACGGCGTGTCACGGTGTGTCACGGTCTGAGGAGCCTTTTCAGCTGCTAGTACTGGTGAGCTGCTCCACTCTGAAAATCCAGTTTAATGCTTTGGGATATTGCCGAAAGGCTTCTTACAGGTGAAAAGTTGTTTTCTAGAGAGAAACGATCAGATGTTCTTTTCAACAAGACAATGCTCCTGCTAACTCTGCAAAGACCACCAAGAAGTGGCTCGAGAACAAGTCCATCAGAAACATTTTAAAACTTCTCATCAACTGTTTGAAATCATCAACATTGAATGGAACAACCCTGAGTCTTCTTTCTGTAAAAAAAAAAAAGTCCCCTGCGGAGACCGGGCCTCAGGGCAGTGTTCCAGCATGATAACGACCACAAACACACCTCCAAGATGACCACTGCCTTGCTAAAGAAGCTGAGGGTGAAGGTGATGGACTGGCCACGCATGTCTCCAGACCTAAACCCTATTGAGTATCTGTGGGGCCTCCTCAAACGGAACGTGGAGGAGCACAAGGTCTCTAACATCCACCAGCTCCGTGATGTGGTCATGGAGGAGTGGAAGAGGACTCCAGTGGAACCTGTGAAGCTCTGGTGAACTCCATGCCCAAGAGGGTTAAGGCAGCGCTGGGAAATAATGCTGGCCACACAAAATATTGACACTTTGGGCCCAATTTGGACATTTTCTCTTAGGGGTGTACTCACTTTTGTTGCCAGCGGTTTAGACATTAATGTCTGTGTGTTGAGTTACTTTGAGGGGACAGTAAATTGACACCGTTCCACAAGGTGTACACTCACTACTTTACACTGTAGCAGAGTGTCATTTCTTCAGTGTTGTCACATGAAAAGATATCATCAAATATTTACAACAATGTGAGGGGTGTACTCACTTTTGTGAGATACTGTGTATAATAACTTACCGTACAATACCTACCTATTTCTGCTTGAAAGAGCAAACTCTGTAAAAACCTAGCACTTTAAATGTGCTAGAAATTACAGTCCTGTCCTCCTGAAGCTGTTTATAGTCCGTGTGACTTCAGCGCTCTTCTAAAGCTCGTCATGTCACACGCTACGAGATCTCAGTAAAACCTCGGCGGGATTCTATAACACATCGCGACTATTTTACGAAGCGACATTTCTGTCTGCGACACCAAAATTAGGCCCCTCCCCAGAAAAAACCTCATACGGCCCGTCAAGCCTGGCTTTATTTTGTCCTAACGGTGAACAAACAGACTCACGCACTCGGATCCACTCAGCTGCATGACGTATAAACGCTGTTTTCTGAAATAAGGACGTAAAAAAAAGTGCTTTATTCATTCACCCAGAGACAATAGTTATGCATAATAATCGTAATAATTCGACTAATGGCGCGTCTTTGAAATGTAATTGGCGTAGTTAATGCTTTGCTAATTTCCCACGACTGGCCTGCTGCTAAAATAGCGCCGTCAGATGCTTTTTAACTGCACACTGTGCCATTAATTGGAGTGAGGTTCTTTTTTTTTCTTTCTTTTTTTTTCCCCCCTTCTCCTACATTTCTGCATTTGTGTAACCTATTTAAAGAAAAATCTGTCCAAACACAGCGTGACCCTTCTGGCCCGACTTGGCCGCGCCGGGTCGCGGTACGGCTCCGTCAACATCCACAGATCAATAAAGGCCGAGCTGAGCATCGATCACGTCCCGAAATGGCTTCAGTCGCTGTCGTGTGGCGGTGTGTACAGCCGTGTGTTCGCCTGGTGGGAGGAAAACACACGCAATTCACAGTCACAACCACAAAGGAGAAGATTCTCCTAGTATCCGAGAAGAAATAGAAACTTACACGGAAGTATAGAGAGATAAAGATTTATTGGGAGCCTTCATTAAATCCTCCTTCATTTTGAGCGTATTCGTAAGAGAAATCTGTGGATTTTACGTCCATATAATTTTTTTATACTTTTTTATTTCAGAACCGTAGTTTCATAATTATAGGCACCCCCTCCCCACACCCCCCAACAATCTCTAATGCCTCTAATTTATTATTATTAACTTATTATTTCCCCTTTTGTTATTTTCCACATGTTCTTTCTTTAAAAAATATTGTATTTATTACAGCTCTTGAACCTGTAACTGTACTTCAACCTACATTTATTTCTATTCTATCTATTTTACCTTGACTTAACTTCATTTATTCAATTAGATTTTCAAAATGTTTTCATTTTTATTGAATTTTTCTCAATTCAACTTGCTTCTTTTTTCCCTTGATTTGTTAATTAAACTTGCACATTGAATTTGCCTGGTATATTCGAGAAATACAAATAACAATTTATATAAACAAGACAGATATATATTTGGCCTCGGCTTGTCTAACAAGGTTAAGGACATTTGTAGATGATTTTGCGGACGATCTTGCGGAGGATCTCGTTCCACTCCTCAGTCCGGTTGCTAATCGTGTGCGTGTGGACGGCATCTTTAACGCGGTCCAGGGACGAACGTTAAAAGCTCCCGTTCAGTCACGGACAACGGAAGAGTTGGTGGAAACGAAGAACGACTCGAGGAGTACAATGAACTTTATATAATTGTTAGGGGTGCCAATAATTTTGCAACATAGAGGTAGTAGGAGAGAGATATTCAAAAGGAGCAAGAGAGAGAGAGAAAGAGCGAATGCAAATGAATGTGCGAAAGGACGAATGTAAGAGTATAGAGAGATAAAGATAGCGTTCTC